>NC_053027.1:222885705-223185705 GCF_003073215.2 Triticum urartu | reverse complement strand
GCGTGGGGAACAACGGGATGGCGCGAGGAGGCGCCTGGGTCCAGATCCTACTAGGGGAGGTGCGGATCGGATCTCCGAGCAGGGAAACGTGCTACAAGGCCATGGCTGCAGCTGTTGCCTGAAGAAAAGACAGAGAAGAAATTCAGAGGGAAAAACGCGGACGGGAAGAAGGGAGAGACAACAGGGAGATGGCCGGGACACGGCAGCCTGAGGTGAACCTGCGGTCGCCGGCGGGAGTAGGCAGCGCTGGGAACGGTGGGGAGGCCTGCAGGTAGTGGTCGTCGAGCTCGGTAGGGGCAGCACCAGATCAGAAGAAGAGGAGGGCCTCGGCGTTCTGGTTTTGCTGAAGACGAGAGGAAGCCGAGCCCGGCGTGGAGCAGGTGATTTAGCGCGGCAGCGGCAGCCTGGGGTTCCCGGCAACGACGAGGCCGGTTGAGGCGCGAAGGCGAGGATGAGGTTGCAAGGGCGGCAAGGCAAGCCCTAGCTTGAGGCGTCCATGGCTGCAGGGGAGAAGGAACAAGGCAGTGATGTTGTTTCGGTGCTGGACGTGTCCATGGAGGCAGGGGAGGCCGCGGTGAAGCGACTCTGACAGGCTGGAGTCGAGGTAGCGCACGGATCCGGCTGGTCTCGAGGAGCTCCGGGCGGCGCAGAAGCTTGAAGTGGAAGCCATGGCGCTCGACGGCGGCGCTGGTCCATGGCGGCGCTGGTCGAGGTGGAGGCCTGCGGTGGCTTCCATGGCATGGGGAGCACCTGTACAGAGAAGAGAGAGGATGGATGAGAGGCAGAGGAAGCCACGGGAGGGAAAAATGGAGGGAGGAGGAACAAGGGAGAGAGCACGGGGTCGGCCTGGTGGTGGCTTCGGTCGCCGGCGAGGGAAGTGGCTCAGGGTCGATGGTGGGGGCAGCGACGAGGCAGCGGGGTGCTCATGCAAGACCGAGGCCAGAAGGAGGAGGCAGAGGGGATTGGATCAAGGAAAAATAGAGGAGGCACTCAATTGGGGCGATGGGGATCCCGAGGAAGATGTGGCGGCGGCGCGACCGGACGGGCTCCCTAGGTTTTAGGGTTGGACTAGTGTTTGGTCCGGTGAATATATAGCAGGTGGACTAGGCTTAAGGGCTACCTCGTCCCTCCGATCGTAATTGGATAGTCGCGAATAAATAGGCTAGGAAGACCAAAAAGAAAAATGGAGATGTTTTGTAGATGTTTGGGGATGATCCGGACCCAACGGTCACGACTGCTCGGGTCGGGTCCGGGACAATTTTCGGACGCGCGCGAGGGGTCGATGCACTATGCAAAGAGGGGTTTTCGGACCGTGTGATCGCATCGGACGGCTCTGGACACGAAGAGGGGTAGGTAGATGGACTAGGTGGGTTGTAGCGAGGCTGAGGGGAGAGAAGAGAGAGAGGGCCTAGCAGCAGTTTTCGGAGACCGAAAACGTCCGACGTTTGACCGACTATAATGCCGCTATAGTTATCCGTTGGGGCACCAAACGAACTCCGAACGCGATGAAACTTGGCAGGCGGCCTATCTACAACATAAAAACACCACATGCCAACTTACAACCCAATCTGAGAACATTTTCCGGTCACTTATAAAGTAATATTTCGGACGTGTCGTGGGCGTGTGCAAGGGTGTCTGGACTCAGAACGGACAACGGAAGCAACGGGGAGGCCGGGACGGATGCAAGTTTGAAAACATGATGATGCAATGCACATGATGACATGACAAGATGCAACACGCAAGAGAATGACAAGGCAACAACATCGAATAACTGGAAGACACCTGGCGCAATGGTCTTGGGGCGTTACAGGTCACTTGATCATCTTGAGCGCCGTCTTGAGCTTGTTCTTGATCTCGAAGGAGCTCTTGATCTTGAACTTTCTCGGAGGAGAGAACTTGACCTTGGGCATCACTTGATGTTACAACACCATCTTGGGATTGACCTTGCCCTTGGTCTTGTTCTTGAGGTTGAGGGCCTTCACTTTGTTCTTCGGAAGCATGTGCGCCTTGGGTTGGTGATGGCTCCACAAGAGTTAAGCATTGTCCTTCTCCTTCAGCCAAAAGGGGTTCCTCAATGGGTAGGATAAAACCAACACCCATTCTTATTATGGCTTGGGGAGGAATTTCATCACCTACATCACAAGAGCCACTTTTCTCCACTTGGGAGCCATTATTCTCATCAAACTCCACGTTACATGTCTCCTCAATAAGTCCCGTGGACTTATTGAGGACACGGTAAGCATGGGAGTTTGTAGCATAACCAACAAATATGCCCGAATGAGCTCTAGCCTCAAATTTAGACAAACGAACACCTTTCTTGAGAATGAAACACCTACACCCGAACACCCGGAAGTACTTGAGGTTGGGCTTGTTCCCGGTGCGTATCTCATATGGAGTCTTATTCAAGCCTTTGTGGAGGTAGAGCCGATTTGATGCATGACACGCGGTGTTGATGGCTTCGGCCGAAAAGTTGTATGGAGACTTGAACTCCGTCATCATGGTCCTTGCCGCATCCATCAACGTCTGGTTCTTCCTCTCCGCTACACCATTTTGTTGAGGGGTGTATGGTGAGGAATATTGATGCTTGATCCCCTCATCACTAAGAAACTCATCCAATGTGTATTTCTTGAACTCGGTGCCGTTGTCACTTCTTATCGTCAAGATCTTTGCATTGTGTTAATGTTGAGCCTCATTTGCAAAGTCGATGACGGTTTGTTGGGTCTCACTCTTCCTTTTGAAGAAATATAACCAAGTGTATCTTGAATAATCATCCACAATCACCAAGCAATACTTCCTACCCTCAAGACTATCAAAAGATGGGGGGCCAAAGAGATCCATGTGAAGGAGCTCCAAAGGCCTCTTCGAGAAAATGATAGTCGTGGGAGGGTGAGCCTTTTCATGTAGCTTTCCTTCGATACAAGCACTGCAAGCACGATCTTTGGCAAAACAAACATTTGTTAGTCCACGGACATGTTCCCCCTTGAGAAGACTTTTCAAAGATCTCATATTGATATGGGCAAGATGGCGGTGCCAAAGCCATCCCACGTCAACTTTAGCCATTAGGCATGTCGCGGTCTTAGTGAGTCGCTCCGAAAAGTTGATCACATAGAGACCGTTTTCGACATGCCCAACAAAGGCTACTTTAAGAGTCTTGCTCCACAAGAGAGCCACGGTATAAACATCAAAGAAGGTGGCAAAACCCATGAGTGCTAGTTGATGAACGGAAAGTAAATTGTATGCAAGGGACTCAACAAGCATGACCTTCTCGATCGTAAGATCATGAGAAATGACAACCTTGCCGAGTCCCAATACCTTAGAGGACGAGGCGTCACCCCACTCGATGTTGGTGGGCATGGATGGAATCTTCTGCACGTCCACCACAAAGTCCTTGCTTCCAGTCATATGATTAGTAGCTCCACTATCGAGCAACCATGAACCCCCACCGGAAGCAAACACCTACAAGAGATCAATGCTTGGTTTTAAGTACCCATTTTGTAATGGGTCCTTTGATGTTAGTAACAAGGGTCTTAGGAACTCAAATAGACCATTCAATGTACTCATAAGGAGAACCAACAAATTTGGCATAAACATGCCCATCTCTAGCACGGCACAACACATAAGAAGGGTTAAAGTCGCCAACTTTGTTGGGAAGGGAAGCGTTGCCCTTCTTGGCATCACTACCCCTCACGGTGTTCTTCTCCTTCTCCTTAGTAGCACCCTCTCCCTCCTTCACAAAGGTTTGCTTGAGAGGAGGAGGTCGTTTGGCATTGTCATTCTTCTTCTTGTTCTTGGACTTGGGCACGTACCCAATCCCTTCCTTGGCCACAACTCCCTTTTGGTTGGTCAAAAGGTCGTTGAGGTTCTTCTCGCCTTGTATGCAAGACACAAGACCTTTCTCAAGTTGCACCTTTAACTTAGCGTTCTCCTGAAAAAGATGCACGTGCTCACAACATGGGTTAGTAGCATTTGCATTATCAATTAACATCATACGAGGAAAAGTGGCTTTCTCCTTGGTTAGCTTTACTTGAAGTTGATCATGAGACTCTTTGAGGCTAGCATGAGCACCCTTCAAGACCTTGTGAGCCTTGTCAAGTAGGTCAAACCCCTCTTTGAGTCTAGCAAGATCAACCCCAAGCTTGGCCTTCTCGGAGTTTAGCACACGAGAAACAACAAGAGCATGATCAAAATCTTTCTTTAACTTAGCGTGATCAATGTTGTGTGACTCCTCAAGAGCCAAACGAATACCACGCTCTCCCTCAAGAGCATTGGAAAGATCCGAAATCTCATCGACATAGTCACGACTATGCCCCTCCATCTTGGAGATAGTATCTTCATGAGCCTCGATCATGTCATTGGCTTCACCAAGCTGCTCCAAGAGAGCAACGAAATGCTTCTTGGATTTACCCTTGAGTTTACCCATAAAGGACTCAAACTCATTTTCCTCCACATTAGATCCCTCATATTCATCAATGCAATCCGTCAAGGAAGGATTATTAATGATGGTAGTTTTGATGTTGGGGGTTACCTTGTTGGTGGCTTTAGCCATGAGGCACTTGGCGGTGATGTTCTCATTGGGTGAGTCGAAGAGAGACACTCGTGGAGTTGTTGCAATGGCAACGGAGGCCATGGCAACCGACTCACCATCTTCATCATCATCATCATGGTACTCTTCTTGAACCACCAACACCTTGTGAGGGGTCTTCTTGGTGAAGTTGCTCTTGTTTGGGAAAGACTTGGCTTTGTCCTTTCGGATGAGCTTGCCACCATTGTCTTCCCTCTTCTCATACGGGCACTCCGTAACAAAGTGGCTCACATTGCCACAATTATAGAAAGTCCTCACACGTTGCTTGCTCTTCGTGCCACTTGAGTTGTTCTTGTTGAAGTTTGTCCTTGAGTTTTTCTTGCTCCAAAATTGCCTTGAAGCAAGAGCCATGTGTTCATGATAGGCATACTTTGTATCTCCGTGGTTGCTTTCCTCTTCTTCCTCTTCTTCTTCTTCTTCATCACAAACCTTGGCCTTCAATGCAAGGTTGGGCTTCTTTGCCCTTTGAGAGCGAAGCATCGCATTGTCGGCGGTCTTGTCCAAGATGCTCATAGCCACAAACTCATCCAAGACTTCACTTGAGGACAAAGTGTGCAAGTCCGGCCTTTGACGAATGATGGAGGACATAGCCTTATGGTAAGGCATCATTGCCTTGAGGAATTTGTGCTTGATCCAATTGTCATCCGTGTCCTTGCTCCCATGATGTCGGAGTGAAACCGCGAGTTTGGTTACTCTTCAATAAAGCTCACGAGGTTCTTCATCTTCCTTCATTGCAAACTCATCGGCTTCATCTTGCACCACTTCATAGTTGGAGCGTTGAATGCTTGTACTTCCCCGGTAGAGAGAAACAACTTGGTGCCATGCATCTTTGGCTATGGCGTAGGGCCGGAGGTGAAGATCTTCGGGTGTAATTGCATCTTGGATGATGAAGAGAGCATTCTCATTGAATTGATTATCCGCGGCTTCTCTTGGAGTGAAGTTGCTTCGGTCATGTGGATAGAAACCTTCTTCAATGATTCTCCAAAGATTAGTATTCACATGATTTAAATGATGCTTAAACCGATAGACCCAAGAATCAAAGTCCTCATTTTTCACAATCTTAGGGGAAGGACCGGCATGATTCAAATGAGTAGAGGGAATCGGTCCACCATACACACGTGGAGGTTCCACATGGGCAAAGGTGCCGGTGCCATTCTTACCACTAGGTGAAGGAGCTTTTTCACTAATAGCATCCCCCTTGTCGGAGTTAGCATCCGTCACCTTGTTAATGGGATCACCCACTTTCAAAGGTGCGGTGGATAGTTTAAGCCCTTCTATGAATTTATTAAACATGCATTCAACCTCGGTCGTCATGGAGGTTTTCAATGTTTCCAAGGCCACATTGAATTCCTCACGAGAGACCGCGGTTTCCCCATCGCCCGTAGACGAGATAGGATTCACACCGGAGTGCTCCTCCACACCGTCTATGGTGTCAACCATACTCTTCAGACGGTGAAGTCCTTAGTAAAGAGACGAGGCTCTAATACCAATTGAAAGGATCGATATAGTTGACTAGAGGGGGGTGAATAGGCAACTAACAATTTTTAGCTTTTCTTTGCCAAATTAAACTTTACATCAAAGTAGGTTGTCTAGATGTGCAACTAGGTGAGCAACCTATATGATGCAACAACAACAAGCACACAAGCAAGCAAGGGAAGTAACACAAATAAGCTTGCACAAGGAAGGGTAAGAGATAACCAAGAGTGGAGCTGGTGAAGACAAGGATGTGTTGCCGAAGTTCCTTCTTTTTGAGGGGAAGTGCGTCTCCATTGGAGCAGTGTGGAGGCACAATGCTCCCCAAGAAGCCACTAGGGCCACCGTATTCTCCTCACGCCCTCACACAATGCGAGATGCCGTGATTCCACTATTGGTGCCCTTGGAGGCGGCGACCGAACCTTTACAAACAAGGTTGGGGCAATCTCCACAACTTAATCGGAGGCTCCCAACAACACCACGAAGCTTCACCACAATGGACTATGGCTCCGTGGTGACCTAAATCGTCTAGGGTGCTCAAACACCCAACAGTAACAAGATCCCCTAGGGATTAGTGGGGGAATCAAATTTCTCTTGGTGGAAGTGTAGATCGGGGCCTTCTCAACCAATCCCGAGCAAATCAACAAGTTTGATTGGCTAGGGAGAGAGATCGGGCGAAAATGGAGCTTGGAGCATTAATGGAGCTTTGGGGGAAGAGGTGAGTCAACTTTGGGGAAGAAGACCCCCTTATATAGTGGGGGGAACAATCCAACCGTTAACCCCCTGAACAGCCCCACAGAGGGCGGTACTACCGCTGAGGGCAGCGGTACTACCACTGGGACTGCGGTACTACCGCTCCCCCATGCGGTACTGCCGTTCGGACCACTGCGCGGTACTACGGCGGTGGTACGGCGGTACTACCACTCTTGAGCGGCACTACCGCATCTACTGCTGTTGCTTAGTGCCGCACAATCCGACACGAGAGGCGACCCCCTCGAATCGACGCGGTAGGAGCCCGGTGCCGCAGCGGTACTACGGTGAGGACCCACAGGCGGTACTACCGCTACCGAGCGGTACTGCAGCCTATGGCTCTTGAGCGGTACTACCGCTGGGACCCAAAACAAGCACAAAGGAAGGGAAATGAGCTCTCCATTGAAGCGGAAAGGCTCAGAGGGTGTGAAAAGGATCTGTACGTGTTGATTCCACCCTAGCCTTACAAAAGCAGACCTCGTCTTGATAGTATGGTGCCTCCTACGAAACTAGTCCACCAAAAGAGAAACGAAAGAGCTACACCGTCTTGAATAACACTCCGAGGGGAAAGAAATCATCTCGTGCCGAAGGATGAAACTCTAAAATGCACAAAGCACACGATTAGTCCGCAAACTTTCTGAGTTGTGGATGCATAGATTAGTATGTCGAACGAGTTCAACATATTTCTTCCGGATAACCCATGCAGAAAGGTAGAACTGGCAGAATCACAATTATTAATGGAGAACTCCTCAGGAGTACTCTAATGGTGATCTTTTGGTTCAAAGAACTTCTTCCTTAATGGTTCATGGTATTTGGAAGAAGGAAATACCACGGACCTCGAGGACTATCGCAAGGTTACTAATATCCTAAAGGAGCTAACATACACTATCAACATGAAGTAAGTAGGGTGCGTTTTGGGCTCAGAAACCCAGGAGTAGAATATCTACTACTAAATGGCATCATGGGATGCTTTCGAGAATAATGGCCAGAATCATCACACCGGGAATACAAAGCATTGCTAGATTACTAGGTGACTCTCTAAGACACCTAGGGTCATAATAATAGCTCCAACATATATGTCGAGGCAACAGAGTACCTCAACTCACTGGCTAGTGTGCTTATTCTGACCAAAAGGACATCAGGAATGAAGGAAGGATTTTCAAATGCATCAGATTATTTAGAAACTTGGAATGACTCGGACAGCATAACGGCTGTAAATGCTCGAAAATATATGAGACATCCTGCAAAAATGGTGGCATAACCACTCAACATCGCAATATGAAGGTTCTGAGGCCAGCATGAACATATGGAAGTAGTAGGAACTGAACTGAGGCTTGAACTCAACAATCCTAGGCAACTACGGTTTAGTAACACGTCATCCTGAGAGATAGAAGAGAAGCCTAGTTCTTAACCCTGTAGAAAAGATAAGATGACTCAGATCAGAAGGTCATGAGGATAAGGAGTAAAAAGAGCCTTACGTTCCTTCCCACAATCAATTCCCTTATATAACTAAAGCATTTCTAGACTCAACTTCGACCAGTTTGGCTTGGTAATCCTACAGGCAGTCAGGCTCTGATACCAAAGCTGTCAGGACCCCGATTCTAAGTCACACCGATCTAGCCTGTAACACCTCATATCACTTTGCGGCCTCACGCACGATATTCCCACGGGTGTCGCCTTACCATGGCCCAGGACCGTTTGCGTCTTTTGGCTCACGTATATGATAGTGTCGCTAGCATCCATATGACAGAGAACCCGGGCCGACATGACTAGTCGTGAACCCAAAGTGGAACTAACTTACGGGAACAGACATACATGAATCAACATCGAGCATGTCGGTCAGCAGCGTGTGAATCCGGGCTGTAGCACTGGGCTAATAGGACTCCGGGAACCCAAGCTGTAGCAGGCTAGGCAGGACTCCGGATGTCACCGCGTGACATTTCCCCGAAGGGACAGACACAGGAACGAAGTGAATCACATGCCGGCCGGTCAAGTGTTCCGGAGCAGTAGTGCTGGGCTAGCAGGACTCCGGTGAACCGGGCTGTAGCGGACTACTATGGCTCATGGAAGCACAAGACTATATTTCCCCATAAGAGAGGCTACCAAGGCTAAACAACTAGGTTGTCGGATCCCACACATACCAAGCATTTCAATCATACACACAATATGCTCAATATGTGCAATACAACATGGCATCACAACAAGACTCTACGACTCGGAATATTTATTCATTAGGCCCCGAAGAGCCAGATATACAAACATGTGTCTTATGACCCAACATTCAGAGCATACAAGTCAAAGCACATGCGGAAGCTTAACATGTCTGAGTACAGACATCTACAAATGAAAAAGGCTGAGAAGCCTGACTATCTACCAGATCCTGCCGAGGGCACAAGATCGTAGCTGAGGTAACAAGCTAAACGTCGAAGTCCACGTGGAACTACTAGCGAGACTGAAGTCTCTCTGCAAAACATGAATTAAGCAAACGTGAGTACAAATGTACTCAGCAAGACTTACATCAGAACTAGCTACATATGCATCAGTATCAACAAAGGGGGTGGTGGAGTTTGACTGCAGCAAGCCAGCTTTGACTCAGTGGCTAACCTAAACTATGACTGCAAGTAACTCTTTTGAGGTGGCGCACACGAGTCCAGATATTCACCATATCAATACACCACTATGGATCCGCTCCCGTCTCCCTACAAGAACGCCATCCATAGCACTCACGCTTATCTTGCGCATTTTAGAGTATCCACTTTCACTTGTCTATGAACTATGCAAGGGGTCCAAGTTTCCATATCCGAGGAATCCGGCTATTCGAATAGATAATGATAACCCTGCAGGGGTGTACTTCTTCACACACGCTCTCGCCACTTACCACCATGTACACATCATGTATCTCGGCAACCTTCAAGCGGAAGCCTGGCGAGGGAGTCGGCCACGACCTGACTAACCAACAAGTCTCTAGTCCAGGTTTATCACCTATTCGGGTTCCATCCGCAAGGAGATCCGGCCGGGGTATCGCTCACGGCCCCAAACGATGTGAGCAGGGTTCCCAAGCCCACCATCCGGGTGCCACTTGGTACACCGTGCCACTGTGCCTAGTCTGTCCCAAGCCCACCTGTACCGGGTGCCACTTGGTAGACTACTAACACTACCTACAAACACCAGAAACTAGTTGCAACTCCTGGACAGAGATCAGGTTGATTAATAAGTCAAGAGGGGCACTTAAGCATTCCAATGCATGGTAGTAGCTGTTCATGGATCACAAACACAGAGCTCAGTTCCAAAGGACGGCTGTGATGAGACAACCCACCATGTACTCCTACATGGCCTCTCACCGCTACCTTTACCAAATCGTGTTCACACACTTAGCTCTCAACGGTAGGACATGTTCACCACATTCCAATTCATCCCCGATGAAACAGACCTGACTCAACTCTAAGCAGTAGCAGGCATGACAAACAAGCATGAATGAGTAAACACAACAGGGCTCAAACAACTCCTACTCATGCTAGTGGGTTTCATCTATTTACTGTGGCAATGACAGGTCATGCAGAGGAAAGGGTTCAACTACCGCAACATGTAACAGTTGAATCGGTGTTGTCCGAATGCAGTAAAAGAGAGCAGGAGCGAGAGAGTGGGATTGTATCGGAATGAACAAGGGGGTTTTGCTTGCCTGGCACTTCTGAAGATAGTATAACTCTTCATCGGTGTCATCGATCATATCGCCGAAACATACGTCTACTGAGGGGGGAGCAACCACCGGCAAACACAAAAGGAACCACAATCAATGCAATGCACAATCATATGAATGATATGTCATATTAAAGTACTGAATTGACCTAATGAAACAGTTAGTCATGTTCATTGAAGTGGAATTCAAACCTATAGCAAATTCCAACTCCAAAACTAATTACCATTTATTCCATAATCATGAATTGTCCTATTCAGTGAGGTTAACTTGTTCAAACATGCATGAAAATTCCATATTCAAATTCTTTGGATTTTTCTGATCATTTTTCATATATAAATTATTTCATTTGGAGTTATAGATTATTTTCTATGATTTTCTGAAGTTTATACTATTTTCTGGAATTTTCTGAATTATTTTTAACCCAGAAATGACTTATTGCATCAGCAATGCATCAGGATGATGTCAGCAGGGTCAACAGGGCTGCCCGGGTCAAACCTGACCGGTGGGACCCGTAGGTCAGTGACACAACGCTGGCTAGAGTCACAGACATGTGGGGTCGGGTCAACGGCCACATTAGCATAGTCAAAACTGATATGTGGGCCCACTAGAATTAGATTAAACTTAATCTTATTTAGTTAGCCGGTTAGTTAGGCGGTGGGGCCCGGATGTCTGTTTCACTAGAGGTTAACTAGAGGTGCGATTAGCCTCTAATGACGGCCACGTCGGCAGTCGCCGGAGCCTTGCCGGCGGCGACCAAAACGATGGCGGCTCGGCTCGGATTTGAGCTACGGGTGGTGGTTTGGCGAGCTAAGGGCACCGCGGAGTAGCTCTTGCTCGTCCGCATCCAAAGGACCGTACGAGAGGCTGCAGGGTGGCCGGGAGCAGCGCCGGCAGCGAGCAAGGCGGCGGCCGGAGTTCGGCGTCGGTGAGGACGACGCTGCAGTGCACAGGAGAAGGAGCTGGTGTGTGCGTTCGGCTCCTGAGAGCATGGTGAGAACGGTGACATGCTCAAAAGCGGGCGGATGTAGCTCTGGCCGCGGCAGTGACATGGCACGGTGGCGGCGAGGTTCGGGCACGGCGGTGAAGCTAGCTGGGGCGCAAAAGCAGAGAGAGGAGAGAGGGGGGAGGACGCAGTAGCTCACAGGGAGGACGGGGAGAGGGTCAGCGTGCTCGAGGAAGGCTTGACGGCGCCGGAATCCCGGCTGCGATCTCCCATGGCCGAGGAAGAAGATGAGGTCGAGGACGACGCGTCGGGGCTCTTTCGGTCGCCTGAGTCGACGGAGAGGGCTATGGCGATGATTCGGAGCTCCTGGACTGCTCAAGGGGAGGAGGGAGAGGCGGTGGCTGCGGTGGTCCATGGCGGTGCTCTCGGGCGCGCTCAGAAGAGGAAGCAGAGGAGGGGAAAGAGGTTGACAGAGAGCAGAGAGCGAGGGGAGAGACAGAGGGGGCTGCGGGGCGTCTCCAGACGCGTCGAGGGCGCCTCGGTGGCAAGCAGGAGGTGGCCTGGGCGGTGTCGGCGCTCGCCACCGAGCTGCTTCGGGGCGAGGGGGAGGAAGACGACAGAGTGGAGGAGGTGGGTTGGGCCGGCCAGCTCAGATGGGCCGCTAGGTGGGCTAGAGCGCCAGGTAAGTTGTGTTTTGTTTTATTTTCCTTCTGTTTTTTGTTTTATTTAATCTCTTTTGCCACTATTTTCAAATAAAACAAATCCAAAACCAATGACAAAAATCCCCTGAATATTTATATGTTGCACAGTGGAGTTATCCAAAAGCACATAAACTCATTCAGATTTATTTGAAATTATATTCCATATGTTAAGAATATAAATCCAAATCCAAATAAAATATTGATTTAAAATCAGAGCCCAAATAATTCCTTAGAAATGTTCCAAAATTTTGGTTTGATTTATAACTCTTTCCAAAATTCTTAGAACTATTTCTAGGGTATTTTGGATTCACTGATTACAATTTTAGGGTGCTTGCCCCTTTATTAAAATGATTTCTGAGGCTTTCAGCTTTCCCCAATTCAACTTTCATAAATTTAAACATGATGCAAGCAAGATGCAAACACTAGGCAGCACCAGAAGCTAGGGATGTGACAACATATTGTCATCAATCACCAAAACTACATCGAGAGAGATATGCCTTAACAAAGATAAATGTCTATAACATATACAACAAGTGTACCTGAAGAAGTCATACTTCCAGTCTTCTTGCCCTTCTCGGCAAGCCACTCCTACAGTTCCTTTTTGTAGCGACCCGACCCAAATGGATCGAGTCTCTATGCTTAAGTGCCATCCCTGGATCGGTATGCTGACACACACAGTACTCGAGGATTTATAAAAGAGTGCAATCACATGTAAAAAGTAACATAAATACTATTACCTCAATCCATATAGCGGAAGTAACATCAAAATGTGGAGTGTAGACATCGTAACCCTAACGTATCACTTACTCGCCGTATGATTCCTGCAACATGAGACATTGCAGCCATGTAGGTCAGTACACTGAATGTACTCGCAATTTCACACCATAGAATAATGATGAAAATGTCTATCTCTATATGCATATTTGGCTGGTGGAGGCTCTAAGTTTAATTTTGCATAAAGCTAATTTTTTCCTACAACAAAGGAATAAATTTTATTTTACTACCAAGTTTATGCCAATGTTGAGAAGGTTCCTCCAACTCAAACCCAAAATTCCCCAAACATTAATAACCCAGTTCATTAATTAAGTAACATGATGAGATCAACCAATAATCCACTTCTAGATACTCAAAGTTGTCCATAACTGGGGACACGACTAATCATGATTAGTTTGTACACCCTACAGAGGTTTGCGCACTTTTCCCCACAAGACTCGATCTCCTCCGTTAAATTCCTCGCACTGCCTGGTTTGAGAATCGGATGATCGAGACATAGTCTTGCTGAAGAGGTCCCCTTAACCGATAGATAGGTCGGTACATCTACAATTCCCCTACATCTGCTAGCCTATCATGGAAAGGTTTCCCATAACTTACTCAACTATGCCAGAGCCCATAATGCCTTGTGGCTGCACATGAAAGTTTCTAGGCATGAAATATCGTATGATCCCTTTGAGCATGGGTGGCATTCCATAGGGTGATCTCACGGGTCCTCCGGGATCCCCTTGGGCAAGCACTGGTTTCTCCAGGTGCTTGGGCAAGCCACTGGTTTCTCCAGGGTGCCCCAACCACTCCACCCAGATGTGTGTTAATGTTGCCACCTTAAAGTTACCCTTAATTATTATCTCTCTCTTCTTTCATGAATCACACATGCCAATCCCCATCTACTAGCATGACTAAGAAATATATGACATAACGAATAATCCCAGGGTGTTTCAAGGATCATAGGTTCCTACCTCATGAACTACATAGCAAAGCCCAATTCCCGATCCTACTCATGCAAATTTGTAAGGGTGAACTAATGCATAGTAAAAACTGGGTATAGAAAAGTATGATCAAGGTGTGAACTTTCCTTATACGATTGATGAAGATTCTTCGCACTCATAATTTCTAGTAGTTCTACTCGTCATACTCCGATCAATCTATCGTAAGCAAGCAATTATTTGCACACATAAGCAATCACTCAAAGATCCAAACGAACGAGAAAATACTTCAAAAAAACTTCAAAACCATCAAATAAAGCTTCTAGACAAAAACATATTTTTAATAGTAGCAAAATTATGTGATTTTGATCTTAACAGAAAGTACATGTCAAGAGTTGATTTGCAAAAAGAATCAATTAAATCGGAGTTATCAAACTCAAGTTATAGCCATAACAAGTTTAAATTTGAATCTGATCTAATTCAAATTTTAAAATTCAAAAAGTTTTTTTTATAAGTGCTCTGGATAGATGGGAGCATGATGAAGAATTTGGTGTTGGATTCACTGAATTTGGACAAACGGTTGAAAAGTTGTGAGGGTTTGAAAATCAGGGACTAATATAAAAAACAATCTACAAATAAGTCCCTGGCCACGTGTCAAATCTCTACTGGATGAAAACCGTTCGCTGCATATCTAAAACAGGGAACATTCACTACTTAGTGCATACCGGTTCGAAAAAATAAAAAACAATTAGATCTAATCTCAGTGGTCTATTCTAGATCGGCCGGACGAGAGGGAGAGACGGCTTACCGCGGTGGTGGGCGTCGACGTCGCCGAAGAAGGAGGTCGCGGCATCTCGGGCATGGTCGTGGTGCCTACTCCGGTGGTCCTCTGGCATGGTTGCAAGGTAGGGGAGAAGCGGCACGAAGAGGGGAAGGCGATGGTGGTGTGCGTGCTTGGCTGCAGCGTCGGAAAGGCGTGGGGCGAGACGGCAGAGTTGCGGCGGCGCCGGCGAACTTTGTGAGCTTGGTGTACGCGATCCCGAGGGAAAAGAGAGGGATTTTGTTGGCAATCGGACGAGGGGTGTCCAGGGATTTATATAGGGGTCCTGGCTTGCGTGAGGGGTCATGGAGACAGCACCCCGGGAGGATTTGAACGGCGGTGCTCGGCGTCGTGCTCGGGCAGGAGTCCTGCCTCGACGTGGGGAAGAAGAAACTGACAGGTGGGCCCTGCCTGTTAGCTACTGCAAAGGCGAGCGAGAGGTGGAGGCGTACGGGCGTACCACTTCGGTCGGGGAAGGCAGGCCGCATGCCGAAACTGCTGCTGGGCCAGTTGGTTGGCGCTGGCCTAGCGCGGCTGGCCCTTTTTTCTTATAAGTCAGAGAGTAAAAGTCGGAAAATAAAAATCAAGATAAAATTTTTCTAGACAAGAAATATATCAAAATTCTTAGAATAAAACAAAGAAAAATATGAACTATTTTTCATAAGCAAATAAATAAAAATATTTTTTTAATAACTTCAAATTGGATTTGAATTTGATTTTCAAATCTTTGGCAAATAGTTTTCTATTTTCTTTATTAAAATACTTCTCAAAGCTTCTCTGAATTTTGAAGCGTCATGTTTCCTTCACTGGGTATTTATATTCAGAGAATTTTGAGATGATTTGAAATTCCAACCGAAAAGAGAAAATTCCACAGAGTGCTCCAAATAAGTTTTGAAATTGGTACTCATTACTCCCCACTCTATTTCATAAAATTTTAAGAAGTCATATCTTCTATCATGAAAATCCTTGAGTGGCATAAAGCTTATGAGTCTGAAATAGTTTCAAATGAAATCAAATCTTCCAAAACCCCTTTTTATTTCAAATGGAAGAAGTCATGTGATCTTCACTCTAGGGTTTGTTTTGAATTTAAATTTTGAATTCCATGGAACCAAAAGCAAGAATGAATGTTTGGGAAAGTCCTTTTATTCCCTCTCATTTAACTTTCTAAAAGTTTCAAATTCCACTCAATTTCACACACGAATCACACAAGCAATCATTATTACTTAATTAATATAACATTCCAAAATTTAGAATTTTGGGATGTTACACTTTTCTAGTGTCTGGGTTCCTTGCAATGAAAGCAAACAGTCTCCGAGGCACTCCCTGACTTAGGCGCAGCGGCGGTAGTTGGAGTTGCCTCCTTCTCCTTGCCCTTTGCCTTAGCCTTTTTCTTGGACTAGCTCTTCTTGAACTTAGCCGATTATGTACCATCAACACTTGACAATGTGTACCTTTCTTGATATCCTGCTCTGCCACCTTGAGCATCCCATGCAATTCAGTGAGCTTCTTTTCCATCCCATGCATATGGTAGCTCGAGATGAATGTCCCATAGCTATCTAGAAGAGAACCCAAATTTGTATCTGTGGACAACTCGTCCCCAAGTGGGAAGCCCAACCGATCCAAAGCTTGCATGTACCCGATCATCTTGATCACATGCGGGCTCACTAGATCACCCTCTTTCAGCTTACAATCCATCAAGGATCGCCCGACATTGAACCTTTAGGTCCTAGCCTGCATTTGAAACATGCTCTTGAGGTTCTCGATCATATTGAAAGCGTCAATATTTTTGAACTGCTACTACAGATCGAGCTCCATAGAAGCCAACATGAGACAGTTGATCTCGTTTGATTCATCGAGTTTCTGGTAGGCATTCTTGGTTGTGGCATTAGCATTATCGGCAGGTTCCTCTAGAAGCGGATTCTCAAGAACTTGTTCCTTTTTCTCATGCCTAAGAACAATTCTCAGGTTTCTATACCAGGTGGTAAAGTTTGTTCTGTTCAATTTATATTTTTCCATGATTGATTTCAATGCAAAAGGAGTAACTTGAGCAGGTGGTGCCATTGATCTACAACAGGAATATGCAAAACAGTAAGACATGTATTCATGAAAGGTAATTCATATTAAACATTTTAGTAATATCATTACTCCCACTAAAATCAACATCCCTCAGTTGATACTTAGTGATTCAAGATCCAAGATCAACATGTCAACTAGTAAGCTTTTGCGTCACTGCTAGAAGAGAAGATCACTCGGTAAGCAACTCTTGCTAATCGTATCTCCATATGACTCTTGTTGTTGGGGGCATCTCATGCCGCGCCAACTCCTATGCCTCATAGCCCAAAACTGGTTTGATAGCCATGACAAGTCAACCAATGCTTCACATGTAAGTGTCCGACACAAACCCATGACTTCAAGGAGATCTAGTGGCACCCTAATTTTATAGGCCCACCACTAAATATACTTGACATGTGAAGGTGCAGCAATTGGGGAGGCATTTATACTTGACATTCTTTGAGGGATCACCCTACTTAAAACATCTACCATGCAAAAGAAGGGTGCATAAAAAGGATAAACTTTCACAGGCAGTTTATATATGTGTGATATGGTATAGCCCCTACTGACTGCGCATGGTGATCTCCATCTCCACGTGCGCAGCCTGCCCATGGTGATCTCCATCTCCATGCATGGTTGTCCTCGTCGTGATCTCTATATCCACACCACGGTGTCAGCTGCCAAGTGTTACATAAGGTACTACGCTATCACAAACTAATAGCTACTGAGAGTAAATTGCATTACATGGCTTCTCATGTTGACATGCAAGTCATTAATACAATAATGGGACAACCATATGGCTTCTGTCGGTCGCCGCACTCATGACACGTAGGTCACGAAATAAAAATGTACAAGCAACATTCATGGGTTACCAAATCACAAGCATTCCCTGCAAAAACAAGTCAGTTGTTCTACCACCGAAGATAAAACCTTCTGAAGCTCTATTTTCCAAGAGGATTTTGGCCTAGCCAGAAGCATCGAAATCTCGGTCCGAAATTTCATCACTAATCCAACATTTTGTTAGCTTCAGTTTGACAGGTCGTGGAGCAAAATCGGATTTCGTATGCAGAAGTTACAACCATTTTACCAAGACCGCTCCAACAGATTTCAACACTACAGAAATCACATTTCCATGGTGTTGATCTATGTTCCGATTCGATCAATCTCATTGATCTTCGCATGTTGCATCCGGATTTATGTTCCACTATCTACCCCGATGGCGGAAACCGATCGGTAGGGGTAACTCGTGTCACAACCTCTGCGTCACGATCACGGAAATAAGATCATGAAACCAACCTTCAACACTGACGCCCGCGGTTGATCTCATTGACCCGCACCTGAACCGATCTACATATCTCATATGCATATCATTGAATTTATCACCACACAGTGGAGGCTTTGATGCCACTGTTGGCACACGCGGTACGCTATGCTAGTGCCAAATTAAAATTTTCTACCACACACTCAAGATCATGCTGCTGGAAATAGATCATGGGATCGGGTTTACCACTAGACGCGCAGTCACCGCAGCAGAAGTAGAGTTGGTGATGCGTGTAGTCGTTCTCCCGACCCGTCTTCTCCTCGCATTGCCGATCTCCCGCGAATAGCGAAGACTCACGAACGGTGATCTCATGCGAACAGTGCCTCACGGTTCCCTCGAACGGTTCGTCCAAGCACCACAGATGTGATGCCTCCAAGGTATCCACATGTACGGGGAGCAACATTGAGAGGCGGACTATTAGGTCCGGCCGCACGGTATGTGCGTGGGGAGTGGCGGTGGCGTCTCTTACGGGGTGGAAAAAGGATCAACCCTAAGTGGTGTGCCCACTCTGCTTTATATAGACCTCCGAGGTGGGCTCAACACTTGAGCCCACTAGGAGTCTACTTCCATTTTCCACTCGGATCCAATCTGAATTGGTTGCAGCCCCTTAAGTGTGCGACCCTATAGGCTCACGTACACATGGACACGACCAGAGTCGATAGTTGGTAGCGGCTCCTAGCAGAACGTGCCAACTCCCATGTGTGCGTAAAGTTGTTTGAGGAACCTCGACAATGTGTCATATGCAACATTCCTTTTGACTCGTGATATTTGTTGTCGAGCTCAAGGTGAGTACTTGTCACCCTTGTGATAGCTCGACCTCTCTTCTCGAAACCATGGTACAGATTCCCGAACTAGGTTGACACTTAACCCAAGTCACATGGCCATGCTTTCCGAATCTGATCACTCAAGAGGGCCCAGAGAATATCTCTTCGTATAGGAGGGGGAAATCCCATCTTGGTCAACCATGTCTCGCGGCATGTCTCATGACTCACCTGAAAGCTACCTTTATAACTACCAGTTACAGAGTCGCGTTTGATAGACCCTAAGTGAGTCGATCCTCATCTCGAGAACATGCGAGGACCTCAGGTCTAGGACATGGCATAGACATTATACTTAAGGCTAACACATGACAATATATCGCTACATCTCAAAGTGGGTCTGTCAGACTCGGTGATCTCCATCCCTGAGTCCACACTATTGGTTTAGCATCTCCATGCACATGACTTGTGACACATTGTCATCAACCGAGTCGTATACTAGTCAAGGATATGTGTCTGCATAGCCTTATCAACTAGGGACCATTAGAACGTTCATCATACAATACATAGTTCCACAAACAAGTCACACACTTGTTGATACATATCATTGATGACGTTCAAGTATAATATAAAAGGCTCATGAATACATAGGGAAATATCATCATCACATGGTTGCCTCTAGGGCACATCTCCAACGGAAGGGTGGAGCAATATAGTAGTTGATAAGTATTTCCCTTAGTGAGAACCAAGGTTATCGAACAAATAGGAGAATTACACCAAGCATAGTGAACAACACTTGCACACACAAGAGCAAATACTTGCACCCAACGCGGGCAAGAGGGTTTTCAATTGTAACACCCCGGATGTAACCTACCTTATTTGTATTCCAACTCTTGCCGTTTCCGGCACTAAGTTATTCTATTTCATCATTGTCGGGTTTTTGTCTCCGTGTGTTTTGTCTTTGTCATGCATCTCATATCATGTCATCATGTGCATTGCATTTTCATACGTGTTTTTCTCATGCATCCGAGCATTTTCTCCGTTGTCCGTTTTGCATTCCGGCGCTCCTATGTCCTCCGGTGCCCCTTTCTACCTCTTTTCGTGTGCGGGTGTTAAACTTTTTCGGATTGGACCGAGACTTGCCATGCGGCCTTGGTTTACTACCGGTAGACCGCCTGTCAAGATTCGTGCCATTTGGACTTCGTTTGATACTCCAACGGTTAACCGAGGGACCGAGAAGGCCTCGTGTGTGTTGCAGCCCAACATCCCTCCAAAGTGGCCCAAAACCCACCTAAACCTCCTCCATCATCTAGAGCGTTCGATCACGATCGCGTGGCTGAAAACCGCACCTCATTTGGAGCTTCCTAGCTCCCTCTACCTCTACAAATAGATCCCTCCACGAAAATCTCGGGTCTCCTCTCCCCCTAACCCTAAATTTCCGCTCGCGCCGCCGCCGCACAAGTCCGCCTCCGCGCCGGACACCGCCCCGAGCCAGTGAGCAGCCGCCATGTGGCAGCGCCGGCCACCTCCCACCGCGCGGCCGGCGAGCCCACTCCGGGCCCCCGCGGCCCATCGCCCGCGCGCCGCCCTCCCCGGCCTGGCCGCAGCGCGCCACCGCCCCGACCTGCTCCAGTCACCGCGCCGCCCCTCGCCGACACGCCGCCGGCAAGCCACGCCACCACCGGCCCACACCTCGCTCCGGACGGCCTCCTCCGACTCCGACCGAGCCCCGCCGCCATCCTCTCCCCGCCGTCTCGCCGGAACCGCACCGGCCGGCGACCTCGCCGACCCCGCCGACCGTCGATGTCGCCATCTCCGGTCGCCTCTCTCTCCTCTCCAGTGAACAGTGGATGCCGGCGAACCTCGGTTCACGTGAAGCTACAGTAACTCCAGATCCAGATCCAAAACTCGGTTGACTTTTCCCCCCGAAACCCTAGTTTATTTGCATACTTTGACGCATCATAACTTCCTCATCGTGGCTCCGATTCGTGCGTGTCGCATATCAAAATGTTCTTCTCGACGAGTACATCATTTCATCTCAATGCATCATTTTCATTTGAGCTCATCTTGATGCCCGAAATGCTGTTGGAAGAGGGCTATGTGATGATAGTTTCAGATCTGTTTCAGCAAATGCACTTTTGTCATTTTTGTCATGATTAATGTGTCCATGCTATGATCCTGAGCTCTACATATGTTTTGAAGAATGCCATGCCATCTTTACAGGGGTGTATGCCATGTATTTTTGTGATCTTTGTGGTGACTAGCACAAGCATGCAAAGTAGCTTACTCAATGATGCTGATTTCAGGGACTTAGAATTTCACTAAGTCCTTGCCCTGTCATTATTTTTATGCCATATGTTCATGTTGTTTCCTAGTGATTCGTGCCTCTTTTAAGCATGATCAGTAAGGATGTTTTGTAGATATTGTGGTGCTCTATCCATCCATCTCTTTGTTTGCATTTATGGAGCACCCTAGCTTGAGTCAATCGAGCTCTACTTTTGCTATAAAATGTTCCTGGCAGATTGTTAACATGTTTAGCAATTTTGCCGGGCTTGTTGTAGTTGATCCGTGCATGTTATGATGTTGTTCTTGCCATGTCTAGCTTCTATGCCATGTCTATTTGCTGGGTGTATGCTTACTTTGTCATGCAATGCCTCGTAGTGAGTGCATCGAGCTCGTATACATGCTTACTCGTTATCTGTTTTGCCATACTCCAGTTTTTCACTAAGTCTGAATCTGTTTATGTTTTTGCTTTGTTCACGTCGTTGCAATTGTATTTTCTGATCCCTTTTGGCTCATGGTCAGTAAGGGACTTTTGTTATATGCTTTTAGTAGCCTCATGCCATGCCTTTCTTTTCCATAATATGTTCCTGTAGCATGTAGTTATCATGCTCTAAACATTGCTTCCTGATGTTAAATTCCTGACTTGTTGTTATTTTCACCAAGTCTGAAACATGTTAACTTTTGCACTTTTGCCATGCTTGTTTGAACATGTTAATGAGTGAATTAGCCGTAGCTCAGAGTTCATCTTTTGTCAAGTATCATGAGTGGATCCCTGCCATGTATGTTTTTGCCATGTTTGAGTGCAGTAGCTTATTTATCTTGTTGCATTTAGAAGGCTACTTGTTGTTTATCGCAGACCGGTGCCATATTTGTTTTGCTTGTCATTTCCAAACCGTGCATCCGATTCCGGTGATCTTTATATCGATTTCAACCGAAATCAACTCACCTTTCTCGTGGAGCTCTTGGTTTTCCAACTTGAGGCCAGGTTTAATTATTCCTTTCCAAATCACGCATATGCATCTCATACATCATCCTGCATATCATACCATGTTTGCATCATATTGTTTGAGCATTGCACGTGGTTGATTGTGTTCCTTTTTGCTTGTTGTTCTTGCTTGGGTATAGCCGGGAGACGAGTACGTGAACGAGGAGCCCGTTGAGTACGCTTATGAGGATCAAGGCAACTCTGAGAACTTCGCAGGCAAGATGACCATACCCTCGAAATCACTTCTATCTTTGCTTGCTAGATGCTCGCTCTTTTGCTATGCCTATGCTACGATACCTACCACTTGCTTATCATGCCTCCCATATTGCCATGTCAAACCTCTAACCCACCTTGTCCTAGCAAACCGTTGTTTGGCTATGTTACCGCGTTGCTCAACCCCTCTTATAGCGTTGCTAGTTGCAGGTGAAGATTGGAGATCGTTCCTTGTTGGAACATGTTTATTGTTGGGATATCACCATATTATCTTGTTTAGCTTAATGCACCTATATACTTGGAAAAGGGTGGAAGGCTCTGCCTTATGCCTAGTGTTTTGTTCCACTCTTGCCACCCTAATTTCCGTCATATCGGTGTTATGTTCTCGGATTTTTGCGTTCCTTACACGGTTGGGTTATAATGGGAACTCCTTGACAGTTCGCCTTGAATAAAACTCCTCCAGCAATGCCCAACCTTGGTTTTACCATTTGCCACCTAGCCTCTTTTTCCCTTGGGTTTCCGAAGCCCAAGGGTCATTTTATTAAACCCCCTGGGCCAGTGCTCCTCTGAGTGTTGGTCCGACCGAGTAGACTGCGGGGCCACCTCGGGGCAACTTGAGGGTTGGTTTTACTCGTAGGATGTCTCATCCGAGTGTGCCTTGAGAACGAGATATGTGCAGCTCCTATCGGGATTTGTCGGCACATTCGGGCGGTGTTGCTGAATTTGTTTTACCATTGTCGAGGTGTCTTATAACCGGGATGCCGAGTCTGATCGGAATGTCTTGGGAGAAGGAATATCCTTCGTTGACCATGAGAGCTTGTGATAGGCTAAGTTGGGACTCCCCTGTAGGGATTTGAACTTTCGAAAGCCGTGCCCGCGGTTATGGGCAGATGGGAATTTGTTAATGTCCGGTTGTAGAAAACCTGAAACTTAACTTAATTAAAATGCACCAACCGCGTGTGTAAACGTGATGGTCTCTTCTCGGCGGAGTCCGGGAAGTGAACACGGTGTTGGAGTAATGCTTGACGTAGGTTGTTCTAGGATCACTTCTTGATCATAGTTGTTCGACAGTGCTTTTGCCTTCTCTTCTCGCTCTCTTTTGCGTATGTTAGCCACCATATATGCTAGTCGCTTGCTGCAGCTCCACATCATACCTTTACCCTTCCTATAAGCTTAAATAGTCTTGATCGTGAGGGTGTGAGATTGCTGAGTCCCCGTGACTCACAGATTCCTTCCAAAACTAGATGCAGGGACCGATGATACCGCTCCAGATGATATGACCGAGCTCAAGTGGGAGTTCGATGAAGACTCTCGTCGTTACTACGTGTCTTTCCCAGATGATCAGTAGTGGTGCCCAGTTGGGGCGATCGGGGACTATGTTGCATTTGGGGTTTATCTTCATTTTGGTTCTGTAGTCGGACCTTGAGTGTATTTGGATGCATGTAATGACTTATTTATGCATTGTGTGATGTGGCGAGTGTAAGCCAACTATGTATCTTTTCCCTTATTGTATTACATGGGTTGTTTGCGAAGATTACCTCACTTGCGACATTGCTTTCAATGCGGTTATGCCTCTAAGTTGTGCTTCGACACGTGGGAGATATAGCCGCATCGAGGGCGTTACATCAATCCCCTTGAACTCGTTACTTTCAAGGATTAAATCTGGTAGTGGTAGATATATAAATTGTAAAACAAAATAAAAGTAAATAAATTGCAGCAAGGTATTTTTGGTTTTTGTAATATGATAAAAGTATACCCGGGGGCCATAGTTTTTACTAGAGGCTTCTGATGTAAGGTGGAACCCTAATGGTCGATCTTTTCACACTTGGAGGGGGAGAACAAATCATAGAGGAACACAAGAAGAACTCTCAAATAGGCAAGATCCAATCACACATATGCTAAATCCACATACACATATAGGAGATACGAGGATCCAAAATCACCACAAGAGGATACAAAAGGTAACTAGTTCAACCCAATCCTTGAAGGAGAGAGGTCTTGAATCCTAGAAGGGTCTTTTCATGAAGGGGTCTTGAATCCACTTAGGGGATCTTCTCACATGGAGGTCCTGAACTCCATGGGAGTGGTAAGTGCATGAGCAAAAGCTCTATCTCAATGAGCTCTAACCTTTGCTAACCCTAGCTAGGAGGAGGTGGTGGTCCTTATATAGTAGTCCACGAGATAGAAGGGGGGAAGAGGGGATACATGGCCTCTTGGCTAGTTTAAGCACGCGCAGGTACCAAATGTTCGGGCTGGGGGCCGGATGTCCAGCGGCTCCCGTCGGGCCGGTTGTACGGGGATGGGGCCGGATGTCCACCCTGGAGATGGTCCAGGCTCGAGTGCTCCTATTGGCATCGGGCCAGATTTTCTGGCGGGGGCCGGATGTCCGGGCCATGTAGCTCTTCGGTTGCTGGGCTGCTACTGTGGTTGTGGCCTCCAGGCGCCGGATGTCCGGCCATTCTAGTCTTGCAGCGGTTCCTTCCGTCATTCTCCTTCGTTCGTGTACTTGATGACTTCGTCTTCATTTCGAGCATCTCCGAGAGGGTCTTCTTGGTACCTAAGCACACATAGCATTCCGGATTGAGGTAGTAGCCATGTCTCACGTGGATCATACGGAAGCTCATTAAGGAGAGATGCCACCTCTGTCTCGATAGCTCTTGCACGTGCTCGTGTCATCGATCCACTTTGCACTTGGGGACACGAAGGTAGGTCCATGGGGATGATCATAGGATGCTCCGCACTAGATTCTCTCTTGAAACATAGCATGTGGTGGGTGGACAAATTAATGTTGGGAAATTGATAGAAAAGCTCATAGTTATGATGTTATTCATGGCATATAGGCATTACGACTGTGACAAGTAGGCCAAAACGATTCTGCACCTACTACTATTACTCCACCAATCGATCGCTATCTAGCATGCATCTTTGGTGTTAAGTTCATGACAAACAGAGTAATGCTTTAAACAAGATGACATAATGTAGACAGTATAAACTAAAGCAATATGAATAAAGCCCGTCATTTTACCCTTAATGGTAACAATACAAATATGTGCCTCGCTACCCCTTCTGTCACGAGGTGAGGACACCGCAAGACTGAACCCATTACAAAGCACCTCTCCCACTAAAGATAAATCAATCTAATTAGCCAAACCAAACGGAGCAACAATCAAAAATTATGGATACGTTGGAGACGTATCAACGAGTACCTTTGAATGTCTGAGAGGATATGAGACGCCATGGTTAGATTTGCTGTTGGGGTGGTCGAGATGTTTGGACCTCAATACTTGAGAGAACCAACTGTCGCGGACATTGAAGGCTCATGACACTCTAAGCATGAGGATGGAAAAATAGCCCAAAAGCTCTACAAGGTATCAGGGCCATGTTAAGAAGCCCACCATCATGCTTGAAACAATTGCATCATAAAACCTCTGGATTTGACATGATTTCTTTAGCATGCTCGGGTCTCACAATGACATCAATGTGTTGCAGCAGTCTCCATTGGTTGTTAGGTTGACTGAAGGATAAGCTCCTTCGTGCAACTATACTGTCAATTCACATGAGTGCATTATATATCTATCCTCCATGAGTGACCTTCCTAAAGACCATTTCTAATCCAGTTGATCAAAAAAGAGCTCACTTTGCCCAAAAGGAACTAGAAAGGATGTGGAGAGAACATTTGAAGTGCTCCAAACCTGTTTTGCAGTTGTTCGTGAACCTACTAAATTATGGGATCCGAAAACCCAACAAGTGATGACATATTATGTGATCATGCACAACATGATCATGAAGGTTGAAGATGATGTCGAAGATCTCGAATTTAAGAACATGGGCAGTTCAATGAAGATTTGATTAAGCATTTGTGGTCGATTAGGGGACAACTAGAACATATATACGAGTTGAATTTATGTTTCAACTATTTTATTTTAAAACTTAGCGGGAAAACAGTTTTTGCCACTCTAGCTTTTGACCACTTTGCTTTTGCCACTCTAGAATTTGACATTTCACTTTTGCCACTCTTAGTTTTTGACAATACATCACAATTGTCATTCCATGGCAAAAACAATAATTTTAGAGTGGCAATTATGATACATTGTCAAAATCTGAAGTGGCAAAAGTGAAATGAAAAATTATTGCTTTTGCCACGAAATGGCATTTGTAATGTATTGTCAGAAGCTAAAAGTGGCAAAAATGATATATCTAATTCTAGAGTGGCATAAGCAAAAATGGGCAAAAGCTAGAGTGGCAAAAATAAAGT
Source organism: Triticum urartu (assembly GCF_003073215.2). Classification (NCBI taxonomy): domain Eukaryota; kingdom Viridiplantae; phylum Streptophyta; class Magnoliopsida; order Poales; family Poaceae; genus Triticum; species Triticum urartu. Next base: position 223,159,175 of record NC_053027.1, on the reverse strand, counting down.
TTCCCACATTTAAATATTTTCGCTCATCAAAGATTTGATATGCTAGAACCACGACATTTATTTTGAAACAAATGGAGTATCATTTTGAGTGTTGCGGAAAGAAAAATTAACAAAGCAAACATTTAAAGGACGGGGTTAGATGGCCATATCCAGTGTATGGACAAACAATGTCCATTTTAAGGGCTAGTGTTGGAGATGCCGATAGAACAAATCTAAAACTTCAATTATTCTAAATTGGAGCGATTATCTCCCTTGTTTAGAGCATCTACAACCGGACTCCTCAAATGTCCTATCAAAGAGCCCAATCGCCATCCCGTCACTGTCCAGACGGGAGAGAGGGGAAAAAAGCCACCCAACCGAACCCCCATTTTATCCCTATATGATCAGGTTGTCCGCAAATCCCCATATCCACACCAAATACAGGGATGTTCAGGCATGCCCGGGCAGCCTTTCAAGTAGGATGCGACCCATCCTGAATCACTTTTTCTTTTTCTTTTTTTCTTTTATCTTTCCCTCTTCATCTCCACCATTCACATGCATTTAACCAGATAATTTAGAAAGGATGTAACGGACATGGTTGCATGTATACATAAATGTAGGCCCAAACGAGTGACCGGGTTCATCTGCGGATGTTTGGGGATCAAAATTAGGCAATCCTGGTTGTAGATGCTCTTACACTAGTGCCGTCTACTAGGCGTTCTTCAATAACAAGTGCATGAAATACAACTATACGTTAATAAAACAACCGAATTAAATGCATCACGGCTTCCGCAGGGCTGATGCAGCTCCCATTATTACAGCCATTACAATCCCCAGGCCTGCACCAAGTGATGCACCTACTGCAGCAGCTGTGACAGATCCATCTCTTTTTCGTGTGTTCTGCTTTGCTTGACGAGACACCGCCTTCTCTCTTGCAAGCTCCAGGGACAATTTCTCACGAGCAAGCTCCTGTTCAAGCATGCGGTGTTCAGAGTTACAGCCAGTAAGAAATATACATAATGCACTCCAAAATGAGGTGATCCTCGTATTAGATTTTCATCCTATGGCATACTGGAAAATTTTGAGTGAATTGCAGAAAACCACCACATTGAAGTGTAGTGTTGCAAAAAAGACTCTTCTACGAATTTGTGCCAGAAAACACTGATTTCTGTCCTAACCATTTGCCGAAACCACCTAACCTTCTGTTTGTGCATTTTAACCTCTATTATGACATGTGGGTCCCACATTTGATGACGTGGCACAACGTTTCATGGTAGACGATGTTAGATGAGGGATTTTCTGGATTTACAAATCAGTCCCTGTAGTTTTACAGGGACACCCTTCAATCAAAAACCAAAAAGCAATCAACTCCCTCCATGGATTTGGGCTGACCCAGCAGCCGAGCAGAGCAGCAAAACAGCAGTACAACGGCCATGGGTGATGGGTCTCGTCGCCAGGAACGGGAGCAGAGGGCACCGCCGCGGCGCAAGGGCATCCTCAAGGCGCAGGCGAGCCTGCTGCCATGGACGCCGAGGAAGGGTGCTAGAGGCTGGTCCCGAGGCACGGCGCTGCAGCTCTGCCGCGGTGGACGTGAAGCCCCTACCGAACTTGGCGGCGAGGAGGGCGCGGGCGTCCTGCAGCTCCGGCACGGCGAGGAGGGCGCAGGCATGCTGCAGCTCCGGCAGGTCGCCACACCGGGCGGCTGCGTAGACAAGCCCCGCCGCCGCTCCCGGATGACCTGCTCGCGGCGGAGTAGCACGAGGTCCAGTGGCCCAGCCGGAGCAGCTGCTCCACGTCCCCGGCGTCGCTCTCTGGCACACTTCGCCATGTCCCTGCACGCACGCCGCCGGCGATGACATCAGCTGGCGCGAGGAGGGAAGCCCGGTGGCGATCTGGATCGGGTAGGGGAGGGATTGGGAGGAAGGTTCTTTTTGGAAAAATGACAGTCTAACGGCGTCTACCACGAAACATTATGCCACGTCATCAAATGCAGGACCCACATGTCATAATAGAGGTTAAAATGCCCGAACAGAAGGTTAGGTGGTTTCTGCAAATGATTAGGACAAAAATCAGTGTTTTCTGGCACAAATTCGTAGAAGAGTCTTTTCTGCAACACTACACTTCAATGTGGTGGTTTTCTGCAATTCACTCGGAAATTTTTCATGTGGTCAAATCAGGCCAATGTGCTATTGGATTTTAAAGGAAGAACTTGTTTGCTGCCAGATAAATTTAAAAAGCTCAACCCTTGAGACAGATAAGATGCATTTGGTACTCCCTCCGATCCATACTTGTCTTATATTTATCTAGATACGGTGTATCTAGACAAATCTAAGACAAGTAATACGGATTGGAGGGAGTATAGTATTGCACTCACCTCACTATCAAGCCTGGTAATTTCTGCCTTGTTCATGTGGAATTATGTTTGTTTCCCCATTTCGCCTAAACATAAACATGCAACAAAAGAGACGTACCTCAAAAGCTGGTTCTTCATTACTCACAATCACTTGATGTAGATGCTGTTGAAGGGCAGAAACACCCTCCACATGCATAACAATGTCCTTCCTATGAAATGGTGACAACGCAAAGTTTACTGGGTGAAAAGCGGCTCTGCCGAAAGAATCCTCCTCCAAATCGCCACTGGTAGAACTGATGGGATGCAGACTATTTTTAGCACTTGGCATTACAAATGGAGAAGAGTTGACAACCTTGGTGTTATCAGGAGAAGCTTTATATGCTTCCATAGCTGAACTGATTAATGTGTTCTGTTCATGCGCGCTGACAGCAAATTTGTTGGTTATTGCAAGAATCCAGGGAACACAAAGAACCTTGGCTTCATCCAAAAGAAGTGAAAGAGCTGGCTGAGGTTCAGAAGAGTTGGACTGGTAATACTGCGGAATATGATGTGCTAGGTTATGCACAACAATAATTAGGTCAGTCTTCCTGCTGAGATCATGCATTCCTAACTGCAGTTCTTCTTTGAAGCGCCTAACTTCTAAAGGTAGGTCCTGTTAGAACAAAAGTTCGTAATGGTTTAATTATGTACACTCTGGGGTTCAATAATCATGGCGTAGAAGACATGAAACCACTATCATACTGATGCGGAGCATCCTATGATCATCCCCATGTACACTACGACTTCTCCCCAAGCCCCTAGTGCCCACATGTTGAGACCTCAAGTATACACCATTGGACACAAGGTGAACTCGCTCCTTTCCGAATCTTCCCTTTCCGCATGTAAGACATGGATGCTACCTCAAGCGCGGACCTTATGCATACTCAGGTCCATCCGAGGAGACCATGGAGAGCCTAAGGACCAAGGCCAAGTGTACGCGGGAGCAAGGGAAGGAGAGCCAGCTGCTACAGCCCGAGCGGTACTACCGCCCACACCAAGCGGTACTACCGCTGAAGGCCCACAAGCGGTGCAACCGCTCGACCACCGCCCAACAACCGGCCAAGCTTCTGTATCGAGCGGTGCAAGGCCGGTGCAGCACCGCTTTATCCCCGTAACAGCCACCTGACCGGTACAACCGCCCCAAGCACCGGTACAACCGCTGAGCACATCCGGAAGCACCTCCAGGAACCAGTACCTGAGCATCCAGCGGTACAACCGCCCCCATGACCGGTACTACCGCCCTGCCTGTGCGCAGTGAAAGGGGTTTCACCCCATGTATCCCCCAACTTACCCCTTGGACTATATATACTTGTCCCTTAGCTCCGTACTAGGGTTAGCATTGCTTTAGCTCATTTGAGAGATAGAGCATTGCTCATCCATATCGGATCTACTCCACGAGAGAGACCGCGGCCCCTCTACGGAGAAGATCCCCTTTGGATTCAAGACCCCTCTACGGGAAGATCCCCTTGTGGATACAAGACCTCCTCTCGGAGAAGAACCGGCTACCCTTTTGTATCGTCCTTAGTTGACCGTGGATTCGTGTATCGTTCTATGTATTCGAGGGTCTAGCACATGTGTGACTATCTTGTTGGTTTGAGTGTTCCTCTTTGTGCCCCTTTGTGATTTCTCCTCGTGTTTCCTCCTCGTGTTCTTCGTGTTCTTCGCGGGATTCCGCTCCTATCGTGAAAGATCGGGCCATAGGGTTCTACCCTACATCATCTTGGATTAGAGCCAGCTTGTCTCTTGATACCATCATCTTGGTATCATGAGCAAGGTTGATCACGATTTCGGAGCCTCCCCTCGTTGTTTTCTAGCCTAATTTTGTTGTGTTCTTTCCCAATTTCGAAAATCCCCACCAAAAATAGCCCCAAATTTTTTTGTGATTTGTTGGTTTGATGATGTTTTGTTGATTTTGATCCATGGATTTGCTTGGTTTCAAGTGGATCTAGCATCTCCCCAAGTTTCTCCACCTTCCATCCACGAAATCCATCAAATTTTGCCCCCGAGATCATCCATTTCCGCCCCAAGTTCATCCCCGATCCAGATCTGAGAATTTTTCCCGACACCAGCGATACAACCGGCCCCCGAGGCGGTACAACCGCTCCCCCATAACCTGATACTTCTGCCAGCTAAAACTGGAACCCCAGGACGCTTCAGGAGCGGTACAACCGCCCCTCCCAGTTTCAGCCTCGGCTGATTGACAGTTTTGACCATAACTTTCACATCCGGAGTCCGATTTTCGCGTTCTTTAGCTCGTTGAGTAGCTATTGACATCCTCCATCCTTATACATAGGTTTCAACACCATTTGACTCCATCAAATTTTTGGAACTTTGGCATCTTTGCCTAGGGCTTCCACCACATCATCCGCTACACCACCATAGCCTTCCGCAACCTAACCAATTTTGTTCCCCATCACATTAGTGGTTGCTTGAGGAATGATTTGAGTCTCCTAAGGTGTCTAGGCTACTTAGGGACGGTCGCTTCTTCATCAACCACCACCACCACTTCCGCATAGGCTTGACCACTATACACTCCGACCACCCAACTTAACCCAATTTTGCTTGTGTTGTGAGTTGTGTCTCCTAAGGTGTTTCGGCTACTTAGGGACCGTGCTCCCAACTCCGACACCGTGTATAGTCCACCACCTTACCCTCGACTTCCGCATTGCGTACTCCACAACCCATCATTGCCATTCCGCAATTCCATTGAGCTTCCACAAAATCACCACCGCATTCCCGCTACCACCATTTGACATTTGATATTTTGAGTTCACGATTTTCCCGTTTCCTAAGGTGTTTCGGCTACTTAGGGACGAGTCTCCATCATCTTGGTATCGTCATCAAGATCACCGCCACTCATCATCACCGCGGACGGTAACCTCCATATCATCTTGGTATCGTGGTACCCCTCCATTGTATATTCCCTTGCCATTGCATTGATAACCCCTAGCCCATTTTGCGTTACTTGCCTATCGAGACTAGCCTTTGAGTATTGCCGGCAACGTTACTTGTGCACATTAGTGGTCTACACCTTCCATTACATACATACCATACCATATCGGTATCATCTGGGTATCATATCATCCTTTGTGCCACAAGTTTGTTCCCGCATATATACACAATAGCTATCTTGGTTTGTGCATTTCGCAAAGTGGCCATACATATCAAAAAAAGAAGAGAATAAGCTTTTAAGTAAAAGAGTGAACAAAGAGCTTGTAAGCAAGTGCCATAGCATCATACCACATTGTCATATAAGATCATCTTGGATCATAACACCGGGAGCCATACATATATAGCATACTTGGGATAGAAGTTCATACATTTTGCATCTTATAGGTTGTGCACAAGTGTCGTATCCGCCTATTGAGCAATCGTGCTAGCGTCTCTCTTGAGTTGTGCAACACGAGCGTTTTCCGTGGATTCCACATTTTGTGCTCATCCTTGGTTGCACGACCCCATTTATCTATCCGTGTGTGTGTTTCCGTGTGCCACCCATATTGCTATTGGTCTACTTGTTACACTTGCGAATTTGTGAATCTCTTTCAACATTATTGACTCTTGCTAACATTTTACATCAAATTTTTGTGCCACTGTCCTCACCGAGCTCCACCATAAGCCTTATTTGTGTAGGTGTGAGAAACCGACAAGAATTGGTACCAATTGTGCTATTTCCTTGTTCCACATTGGAGTGATCATTGATCCACCTTCAACTTCGGTCAAGGTACATTTGGTATTCGTTCTTCTCTTTCTACCACTCACATTTTTCTCTTGGAGTGATGGATAGGCAAGGCATTTCATCTTCGGTCTTCGACAACAACGACAGCGTGAACAACTACATCACCAAAGCGTCAATCTTCGGTCTACAACGACAAATGCAAGGCGCACAATCAAGATTGCGAGAGCGCATCGAGAACCTCTCCATCGACATTCGCCACTCCGAAGCGAGGAAAAGAGACTACATCGACAACAAGCTTTCCGCACAAAAGAAGGAGCAAGATGCAAGAATGGAGGAGATTCGGGCCTTGATCAAGTCTACTTCCCCTTCATCATCTTCACGGCGGCGGCAATCACATCGATCCTCTTCGGAGCGCCCAAGCAATAGAAGCGCAAGTCTTCCACGTCCACATCTCCATGGCGACCACCATCATGTTCGTGATCCACAGTCATGAAGGACAAGTCACCTCCAAGCAACATGTGCACGACGACGATGAACGACATCTACATCGAGCTCAAGCACGACAACGACAACATCATCATGAAGATGCTCGAGATGCGCCTACCTACAAGTCGCAACAAGCCCTACTTCACGCCAAGTCCAAACTTCATGACCACAAGAGAAGACCGCAAGACAAGCACCACCAAGACGGAGCTACGGCTACACCAACCACTTTGGCATCTTCGCCAAGCGACTTCAAGGCCTCTTCGCCTTCGGATATATGGCATCTTCGCCAACAAGCACCTCAAGACTACGCTCAAGAGAAGCTCCCCAAGCTCAAGTCCGCGACTTCCACGAGCTACTACGACCTCGACATCGACCACACGATTCCTTTCTATGGGACTCAAGAACCCGAGGAGTATCTCGAGTGGGAGCGTTTGATGGACGACTACCTCAAGCTACATCAAGTCCCTCCCGAAGATCAAGTGAAGTGCGCCACAAGGAACTTCCACGACTACGCGTCCACATGGTGGCTTCACACACCTTTGGAGAGCTACGACATGAGTTGGCCCAAGACGAAGAGAGCTTTGCGACGAGAGTTTGTGCCTCCAACCTACACGGAACAACTTCAACGCCAATTGGAGAACACCATCCAAGGATACAAGTCCATCGACGAGTACTTCAAGGAGATAAAGATTGCCTTGCGACGAGCCGGCGTGGACGACCCCATTTCGATGAAGTTTCACTTCATGATGGGATTGCACAACGACATCTCCAAGACGATTTTCCTCGAGAACTACAAGTCCCTCGACGACAACTACATTGGTGCTCTCAAGGCGGAACAAGAACTCATGAGAGCCAAAGTTTCTCTACCCCAAGCTCACTTCGCGACGACCAAGCTCCATGAGAACGAGCATGAGGCTAGTACCACCACGATGTCCAAAAGCCCGACGAGCTCCAAGATGATACTCCCAAGTTCGACGCCATCCCTCTTTGTGGCATTGACGATGCCGAGTCCTCCATGACTCTTTTTCAAGACGGTGCGGCGACGAGTACGACTACGGAGACCCTCAAGGACCAAGCTTTGAAGGCGAGCGACAAGGTGGCGAGCAAGGATGATGCTTCCATCTTAGGAGGCGAGAGTGATGATGTGCCATCTTCGGCCTTCATACACGGTGACGACAACGAGATGGTTGAACATGGAATTTTCCCTTCGACCACGGCGACGTATGATGACTTGAATGACTTGTGCCACCATATTGAGAGTGAGAGTGACTTCACCACTAACCCCATATATGTGTTGCCACAATTCCCATGTGAGGAGAGCCACAACCCCCACCACTTGAGTGAGATGAGTGACTCCACCATATGTGAGTTTGAGTGCACCTATTCGGAGGGAGTGAGTGAACCACCACATAGAGAGAGTGAGTTAGTTGATAGGTCATGCGAGGCCACTTTCAACACTAACGACTTGACCTCTACCTCTATTGTGTCTTCTCATTTGGTGCTAGGTCCCATCTATGATGACGCGCCGATTCACGACGACTACGTCCTACCTTTGGACAAGACGATGGCCATGGTGGAATATGATGCACCCCCCACATGGTTCCATCAAGATGAAGATGACCACCATTTGGTCTTTTCCACCTCACCTACACCACTTGAGTGGAATGAAAACGGTAACATAGGTGACGGTGATGCTCTAGTCCCACTAGTGGACATTCTTGACATTGATTGCTTTCATGATGTTGATCCCCCTATTGACATGCTTCATGCTAGTATGATTTCCCCATGCGATGATTTACCCATTTATGATGAGTATGATGATTGCCATGTGGAGTCTCTTAGTTGTGATGCCATGTTACATAGGATTTTTTGTGCTAATTCTCTCGGTCATATCATGTTTGCCAATCCGCTTGATTTTTCATATGCTATGCATGAGATCAATCACATGTCATATTTGCAATCTCTTCATAGTGACTATGCATATGCCATTAACATAAACCCAATTTGCACATATGGCATAGATGACAAGCCCATGGTTATCGGCATTTGTTTTTCTTGTGATGATATTGATATGCTCCCTTTGCATCCTTTATCTCATATGCCATACCATGATCACCTAGCTTCGGATATGCATTGTTTTGGATGTTGTCCATTTTCTCCATATGATGTTTCCGATATTGCTCATGAGACCCCCATAGTTTCCTCATACATTTTAAGAGATTTTGATAACTCCCATCCATTGCATGATCCTTATACTTGTATGCTCAATTTGCATCCCCATCGTGTTATACACAATAACTATTCTTTCATGATGGATGACATGTTCTTATATCATGCATCAAATTTCTTTGAGCGATGCTTATCTTGTGCTAACTCTCACGTGCACATACACATCATGATGGATGATGTGTACATTTACCACACACACAATTTCTTTGGTTTGTGTTTCTTTTATGTAGGTACCCATGAATACTTGTCAACCTCGCAATCCCACGAGTTGACAAAACGAGCTCTAGAGAGCAACGATGACTTGGGATCCCATGGATTGTCTTTCCCATCGCTCTCTTCGCGCAAAGACTTCGCGCAATTCTTCTACATGACCCTCACTTGGCTATAGGTTATTGTCCACTACATACTCTATGCCCATCTTGCCATGTTCACTTTGCATGATATGCTCATTACTATGCTTTTGCCATACATTCGTGACCCATGCTTTGCATTACACATGATGATTGATTCTCATACTTGTATGTGTATTTGCAAGCTTGGTGGAGATATTGCTTGCTATTGCTATGTTTGCTTTGTACCCCATGCCTATGATGATAATTTCATCTTGCTTTGTGTTCGTGCTTGCGATATGTCATGTGCATTGCCTATGCCTATTATTTGCTCTCATGACATGATTGCCATGATTTACTCTAGTATGTTGCATCTTCGCACTACTAGCTTGCACGACTTGATTACTATGCTTGAATTGATTGCCTCACACATGATGAACAATTGCTCTTTCTATTGTGTTGAGTGCCACACTATATTCACTACACCCCATGCACATTATGCTTGGATTGTCTTGCACTTGACCCATGTGTTTAGACACTTCATTTTATTTGGTGTTATGAATGATTCCTATGCCTACCATAGACCTTTTATTGAGCACTTTGTGAATGCTTACTATGAATTTGAGGTAGATGCTTCTTCTCTTGTCACACATATTTGCATCACTACCTCACATTCACATGCTTGTCCCCATGATTTCTTTGCTTGTTCTAGATTGATATGCTTACATACCACGTCACAATCCTTTGTCACACCATATGCTTTGCATGATGACTACACTTGTCTGGTGAATCACCTCTTGAATGCTTGGTTTTGCACTAACGCTAACCACATTTATTTTTCCAAGTGTTTGTTGTCCTTGCTCATTTTGAAGGAATCACTAGACGGTGTGACATTGGAGAGTGCCCACTCCAAGCTTGACGATGATGACTACTTGGTGAACATCCGCTTCTACACGGCGAAGCCATCTCTTTCCCATGGTGATTTGCTTTTCGATCCGAGGTCGGATCTTTCCCAAGGGAGAGGGGATGATGCGGAGCATCCTATGATCATCCCCATGTACACTATGACTTCTCCCCAAGCCCCTAGTGCCCACATGTTGAGACCTCAAGTATACACCATTGGACACAAGGTGAACTCGCTCCTTTCCGAATCTTCCCTTTCCACATGTAAGACATGGATGCTACCTCAAGCGCGGACCTTATGCCATACTCAGGTCCATCCGAGGAGACCATGGAGAGCCTAAGGACCAGGGCCAAGTGTGCGCGGGAGCAAGGGAAAGAGAGCCAGCTGCTACAGCCCGAGCGGTACTACCGCCCACACCAAGCGGTACTACCGCTGAAGGCCCACAAGCGGTGCAACCGCTCGACCACCGCCCAACAACCGGCCAAGCTTCTGTATCGAGCGGTGCAAGGCCGGTGCAGCACCGCTTTATCCCCGTAACAGCCACCTGACCGGTACAACCGCCCCAAGCACCGGTACAACCGCTGAGCACATCCGGAAGCACCTCCAGGAACCCGTACCTGAGCATCCAGCGGTACAACCGCCCCATGACCGGTACTACCGCCCTGCCTGTGCACAGTGAAAGGGGTTTCACCCCATGTATCCCCCAACTTACCCCTTGGACTATATATACTTGTCCCTTAGCTCCGTACTAGGGTTAGCATTGCTTTAGCTCATTTGAGAGATAGAGCATTGCTCATCCATATCGGATCTACTCCACGAGAGAGACCGCGGCCCCTCTACGGAGAAGATCCCCTTTGGAGTCAAGACCCCTCTACGGGAAGATCCCCTTGTGGATACAAGACCTCCTCTCGGAGAAGAACCGGCTACCCTTTTGTATCGTCCTTAGTTGACCGTGGATTCGTGTATCGTTCTATGTATTCGAGGGTCTAGCACATGTGTGACTATCTTGTTGGTTTGAGTGTTCCTCTTTGTGCCCCTTTGTGATTTCTCCTCGTGTTTCCTCCTCGTGTTCTTCGTGTTCTTCGCGGGATTCCGCTCCTATCGTGAAAGATCGGGCCATAGGGTTCTACCCTACATCACATACCTACTACAACTCTCCATATATCAATCATGATAGAACTCACTGGATAAGAGCTAGAGTTAATTACATGAAAGTTGATTTGGTGATTGCTCTTACAAAAACATAAACCAGAGGCCACCAAGACAGAAATTTCTACAAGATAGAACGACTACAACTGCCAAATCTGTCAAGTGGTACAAGTTAGTACAAGATGGAACAATTGTTTTACACAGGATAGAATAATGTACTTTTCCCTTGCACAGTACAACCAAAATTTATTTTTATGATAATAATCCCAACCAGTTGCATGTTTCACTATTTCAGAACCAAGTATTACACGTAAAGCAAAATAGTTCTGACTTCAAAACAATTAGCGATGTGTTAAGCTTCATGCAGTAGCCAACGCCACCAAAAGTCCGAACTTATGGAAAGGGCTAGGCAATACACACATTGCTTCTAGTCTTATTCAACCCCCCCCCCCTTCCTCTAGACTATACTAAACAGCCCTACAAGTCGTATCAAAGTCCTCCATTAATGAATCCTTGGTAAGCTGACTCATTGCTTTGGCTTTACCGCCTAAGGAGAGTATGGCATCTAGCGAGGGAAATTATCATTGATGACTCTAACTTTGCTAGTTGGAAGCATAAGATGAGAATACCGCACGCACACGTAGCTTCCTCCTGGCATCAGATCGAAGCTCAGACTCGAGCTCTATCACCATGCACGCACGAGCACTCAAGCAGTCTCCCGCGGCGTCGATCCATCGACGATTGGTAGCGTAGTTTGCACCATTCGATGCCACCTAGCACGTAGATCACCTAGGCCCTTACCGTTGCTCCTATGGTCAATTGAGTTAGCCGCGGGCTAGCTCGCCTCGGTGAAGTCCCGCCCGAGCCGATTAGATAAAATGGATTCGAGTCCCTCCTTACAGAAGAACCTAACCACGTCGAGCGAGACGCCGCTGGTTCGTATCCTAGCCGAGGTGTTCCCCCCCCCCCTTTTGATTTATTTGCAGTCACTGACACATGGGCCCTAGGGCCACATCTGACTTGCCTACGTGGCATGGATGGGTCCCACCCATTAGTGACTCTAGCCGGCACCCCTTCGGTGATAAAAATCATCAAACCCATAGCCCTGGCACGTGGGCCCCCCTATTCCACCGGTCAGCCTCATGGGCTAGCCCACACTTGCATGACAAAATCACGTGCCCCCCCTGCCGTGTCACTGCACAGTATAACACCCTTGGCCCCACCTGGCAGTCTCTGCGGCTAGTCTCTGGGTCTGTAAATTGTTCTGGGAATTATAATTCAAATAGATTTGAATTATAAATTCCAGAAACTCATATAAACTTCTCTATAATTCATATTTAATTCTCTTTAAATCAGAATAAGGCAAATAATATGTCTATTTTGATAAATAACTGTGTAGAATTCAGATATGTCATCTGCATTCACGTTTGAGCATTTTAAATTCATATATTCATTTAAATAACATTAATGATTTTTTTATATTCATAAATTCCAAACTAATTATCCCTAGCTTACAAAATTAGGTAGAATATATCCAACTTGACCAGAAAAAAGTGTAGATTTTTAATATAGCATTATGAGGCATGTTAATCATTTCCAAAATTACATTTAGGGTTCAACCATAATTAAAGCCTTTCTTTTAATATGGAGTTTGTTAGGAAGTGCTATATTTGTGGTTCTACTCCATTTAATTTGACTAGTCTAGCCTTAGTTTAACAGAAACACAATCATATGCCATGCTAACCACATTTAAAATTGTTTAGCTGATACAAGTTAACACCTAAGTTAAATGTGGAGTTTAGTTCAATTGCATCTTAGTTACAAATCATACTTCACTTCACTTGTTTAATAATTGAATTGGATCTTTCAAGCATCAACACTTGCCATGTCATGCATTGCATATCATGAGCATGCTCGATCTTCCACGTGGTAGTAAAATGCATCCTTTGCGCTTTCCTAGAGTTTCTGCTTCTTCTCGGTTAGGATCCGAAGATGTTGTGAGGAACGATGCAAGGTCTGAGAATGTACCAAGCATGGCTTCCAGGGAAGCAAAACCTCCTTGTCCATTCCCAACACATTCTATTGGTTTCTCCCTTGTTTTTGCATTAGTATAACGATGATGTAGTGAGCCTTCTTTACCTATCCATTGCATGGCCTGATAATTATCACCCTTATATTGCCTTTACTTCCATTCTCAGCATGACTATGCCTGCTTGTAATATTGCAAGGCAGTGTTATGTTCGCAGTTAGATAGGTGAGTAGAGTAGTTGATCTAACGCTCCTTTCCCTTGTATACGCTCTCTTACCTCATCTTGGATAGACGAAAGCTATAGCGTGTCTCCATAGGATGCTAATGCCTGTTGCCGCTTGAAACCATATACCCCTTTTCCCATGAGTGTTGCATGTGTACATACATCTGATGTAAGTCTTGCGAGCACAATTGAGTACTCACCTTGCTTTATTTACTCTTTTGACCCAGATGTTGCAAATTAGATAGTAGCATTTGGGAGCAGGTAAATCTCTTGGTGAAGGACGACGTTAGCTATGGTTATCCCCCAGACAGTGGCCTAGGCAGGGATATGGAGGACATTTGCTTTTCTTTAAGCCTTCTTAAGGCATTTGCTATGCTTTACCTGCCTGAAGTATATTCCGCTGCTTCCATCGTGAGATGTATCTTGGTCATGAGACCTTCATATTGTGTTCGTTGTTAAATTTGAATCTTCGGAGTTGTTGTGTATATATGTTGTTGTGGATCTGTTATGCAAATGTGTTGTGATACCTACCGTTCAACCCACATGGTGTGTATGTTGTAACATGCACGTTGTGTTTCGTGGGCGTCCTGGGTCGATACTATGCGGATGCTAGTGAAGGTTCTAGATCTGGAAAGTGCCGCTCCTGGGGCTTTACAATCATGATCCACAAAGCTTCAAGCGGAAGGAGAAGGTGACAACAAGTCAAGATGAGGTGGTCCTACCAAAGAGAAGCCTAAATGGGTTTCTAAGTGGTCCTACCAAAGATCGCCATCAAGATGATGTGGGTCCATGGATTATGAGTCTAAGTACTAAATCGAAGCCGATCGGGAGGGGACCCCCCCCCCCCCCCCCCGCGCCTTACCGGGAGGTTTTAAGGTTTTTATTTTGCCATAAAACCAGGTGGGTTAGTTGACTGACAAAATAAAGCATGGGTGTGCGATAAAAATCGCTCATGGGGATAGGGGTGGCGACGAAAGAGCGCAACAGGGAACATTATTTTCTTTTTAAGTAGGAGAGAAGATTAAGAAGGGAGATAGGTTTGCACATATGATTATCCAAGTACTAAATCTATATGTTTAAACATAACTTATAGTACTCAAACTACTTATCTCCAAAACAACAGGACCAACAGTCAATTTAACTTTGGACACCATGAAAGATCAAGAATGTCAAGTAAACAAAACCAGAGGTAGTTATTATCAAATATATGGCTTTCATAATACTGTATAGAATTGCATTCTCCCCGCAAAAAAGAAAAGGTATAGAATTGCATTCTAAAACTGGTGAGCAAAGAGCAAAAAATAACAGCATTACCTGCAACTTCACTGTTGCCGAATCTAAGTAGCACAATCCATTTGATACTGCCTTGCCATGCAAGTCTACATGTATGCACTCAAGGACTGCATTGTTTCTTTCTTTAAGTTGCCCTAACATTGCTTTTATTAAGGAAGTTTTACCCGCGCCCTACATGCATAAATATACGTCCAAGTTTAGTATTTCCATGGAACATAAGAAAATAATCACACACCCAAAGATATGGAAGTACCTCTAGTCCAAGCAATCGCACTCTCCGGGTCCTAACATAGACCTCTTTACATATTGTTACAAAATCACTTGTACCATATATAATAACTTCATTCAAACCCTTGCAACAACCTTTATCTTCAAAGGGCTCAACTCCATAATCTGGATTCATAGCACCTGTGACCACAGGAACCATAAAGTCCTCACTAGTGTAATTTGGAGGCTGCTTTAGTGGACGTCCAACTAAAATCCGCATTTTTTGCAATGTAGGTTGCACCTCCTGATCCAATGAATATGATGTCGTTGATGGTAGGGTTTCAACGGCCGTTGAATACCTGCATATGGATACTTTTGATTAAACAAGGGAATACATGCAAACTACTAAGAAATTGGCACGCCCTAAAAGCACAATCTGAAAGAACAAAACTTTTTTCACAGGGGAACTTATTGATCAAGTACAGCATGCAGACATAGAAAATGTTTCTTCAACAAAACATTATTATTATGCAACCATAATTATATGATTTGCTTCCATATAGAAGATGTATTTGCAGATAGCATGTATAGTTTTACCAAGAGGCATTCTTATGCTGCAAACCATACCCAATTAAAATGTTGAAGATATTTGATACTCCATAGTTGTTTTTCAGCTAAGAGATGAAGCAACATATTGGCTATGTGAACTACTATCAAAGTTACAGTTACTTTTGGGTGCTAAATGTTACATGTGATGTTCCAACTTCTTAAAAAGGTATATAAAACAATAAGGATGCATTTAATGTTTGGTTAATGACTGGATTGGTCCCTCATTTTTGCTCTTGAAGTTTAAAAACGGACATTTTGGTCTGTGAGTCAAAGACACCACTGGGGTGACATGTCAATGCTCTGTCAGCACCGTTTCTCTCTCAGATCCCTCCCCTGTCAACAGTCACACAGGAAAAGGCCAATTTGCCCCTTTCTCTAGGCTCTACATTGCGACATTCTTGAAACGCATCATTAATTTTTTATCAGGGAATTTGAATGTTCCATGTATCAACTAAGGATCAAGCACGAAACAGCTCAAGAAAACATCAAAAAAAGATGCAGATCAAGCAATGAATCAACAACCTTAAGGAGAGCCCGACATGGCATGAACACGCTGTGAGACATGCCATCAGATGGATGTCCTTCATCGGTTGTTAAGCCTCAAAGGACTAGCATGCCCATTTTAAACTTCAGGGACCAAACTGGTATAATTTGGTGATTATCACTTTAATGTTTGACTGATTCCTTACCTTTCATTCTTTCTTATACAAAACATGCTGGTTTTGCCCCATTCGATACCGAGTTAGTTGATTGCTAGTTTCCAACAACTTGCATTCAGAGTATTATGACGTTAACATTCTTTTTAGCTAAAAAAATGGTGTATCATAAGATGAAAGGCAACACAGTTCTAGACGAACATGTGAAAAAAGCATATAGGAAAAAACCAACTGCAAGTCTACAATGCTTGATCAAGTAAAATCGATTTTGCTGAGCTCATAAACTTGTACAGATCTGGCCCAGGCCAAAACATACCAGCTTCCATTTATCTGAGCCTGGAAAAGAGTGCACATATGCAGACCATGTCCAATTATATCTACTTTCAGCGGTTCAGCACTTTTGCCACCAGGAAGGCCAGTCCATCCAAGAGGAAGAATAGAAGTCGCAGTTCTAATGGCAGGAGGCTCCACAATGTGACCAAGTTCAACAGAATCAGTAGCTGTCAGACCAAGTAGCTGTTGCAGATGCGAAAATTGTTGTAGTTGCTCGATGCCCGTAAAAAGGGGGGCATTTGCACACATGCACACATGATACATTCTGCATAAAGTCATACAGATGACAACTTTTAGTGCTGAGTGGTCTTTTGAGAGCAATAACTGACTAAAAAAAGTAAAAATGCAGATAAACAAATGCTTCCCATGCTACACCAGAAATCCTAAGCAAGGAAAGCTAAATTTGAAAAGGTGAAGCCATTGTTGCGAACATAATAATATCAGCTTTGAAATTTTATCCGACTAAATTAATGCAATGAATGAATTTTTGACCGCATGTGTTAAGCTAAACGTAGTTTCAGACTTAGTTGATACAAGGAACGTTCATTGTTTACACTGACCATCAATCCTAATTATCATTATTTTGCCACTAGTCTTGGCAGACCTACTTATCATTATTTTGCCTACAAACTGTGTGGAATAAAGAATACTTTATACAGCCCTTTATGAGAAACAAAGGCTTTCCAGCAGAAAGAAGATATGAAATGATGCACATTTCCTTTGTTGTCTTCCAAAATATTAATCCCTTCACAAAAAAGAATTGTCCTCCTTTTTCCTTTTTCTTCTAAAAACCATGTATGGCTTCGAGTTGGCTAATGAGTGATGAAAGTTTTGGGTGATAATTTGTACTTGTTGAACACAATCAAAAATCTTACTTTTGGAAGCGGGCTCTGTAGGATTTCATCGAGTGTGACTGAAGACGCTCTCTTAACTCCATTATAACAGACTGCACCTGCAAATGCCTTTGCCATAACAGAGCAACAGAAATGAGTAGATCCAATATGACAATATGTCAGACGATAAGACAAACTATACATGTTAGACCCTCAAATGCAAAGCGTATGCAATAGCATTGCATTTGGAAAGGTGTAACACGGGAAAAAAATGATAATCCAAAATCGGCGTCTTGAGAATGTCGTGGTAGCATGAAAAGTCTTCAAAACCTGTCGAGTCAAGCTAAAGGAGATAACAAAGAAGATGGTGCATCAGAGGAAGACACCACATCAGTAGAAGATACAAGATAAGTATCAAAAAGAAGAAGGGTTGTCAAAAGAAGATGGTACATCAAGAGAATGAAGCATTGTGCACAAAATCATAGCCCAAGAAAACCGGCCGCAAAAGAAGCTCGGCGGCAAGAGAATGGTTGTAGATCAACAATGCAAAAAGCGGCCACAAAAATCCAATATAAAGGACAAGGACCAAAAAAAGGCTGACGGACAAAGGTATGGTGGACTTGCATGGCATGAGAAAAACAGAAGAGCAACGGACTTGATGGTCGCAGCGAAAAATATAGAGACGTAGAAGCTAGGGAGCACACACTGAGAAAGTGCAAGCCATCATGGATGCAAGAGTGGAAGCCGATAGATAAGGCGGTGTAGCATAACAAGTATCATCTGCAGAGGCAGACGGAGGAGACGAGGTAACATGCAGACAAGCACCAAGCGCTAAGGGAAGGCATGTGTACGAGGCGTAGTCCATGAAAAGCACGAGAGACGATGTAGAGCAATGATCACCATGTGCAGAGGTCGCAAGAGGAGTCGCTGAAGTGTGGCCTATAGAAGTAGGTGTAGAGCGATCATCACCACTGACGAAAACCATGAGACCAGCACAGCCTGCGAAAGACGCCGAAGGGAACAACATCGAATGCGGACGAGCAGTAAGCACCGAGAGATGATGCATGTGTGAGATTGGGTCAATGTAAGAAACACCATCAAGAGGCAGCGGGCATCAAGGGACATGCGTACTCAACGAGAACATTTTTTTTCTGTCTCTTTTCTTTGCTCTTTTTTTTTCTTTCACTCTTTTTTTTCAATGGAGTGTGGTGATGAAACAAAGCAACCAAACCAAAATCCAGCAGCCACACGTAATAGTCTTTGACCTTGTAGCAGCAGGAATCAACCAGGAGCAGCCCAAGTGCTAAGCAGCCAGCGCCAGCACTTGGCCACGACGAGCAGGAACAAGCACACGGCAGGCAACCAGCAGCAGAAGAGAGAGGTGTGTGACTGCAGAAGGCAAGCAGGCAGAACCGTATGCTAGCAGCAGCAACCAGGGTAAGCTGTGCGACGCAACAGAAGGTGGCTGGGGCCGCGCCATCCAGGAGGTGACGGGAGCGCTGACCAGGGGTGGTGGAGACGCTGGCCAGGGGATGGCTCATGTTTTGGCGGAACACGCAGGCCACGCTGGCGGACGTTGGACAATGGCGGCAATGAAGCAGATCAGGATGGATGGGGCGTTGACCTGGAGGCCCGGTCTGATCTGGATCGAGGGCGGGAGTCACCGGATCGGGGCGTTTGACCTTTAGGCTAGGCCCGCCCTGAATCGAGGTCATGATACCATGTTATGGATGCAACTTATCTCTGTTGCATAGCCCATGGGGCGTATATATATTACATAAGACTTGGGTACAAGGAAAGGAAACATAGCCTCCTTCACAATTCTAAGGTTGAGGCAATTTGAGAATGGCCCAACTCTGAAGACCATTTCTGAGGTAATAAGTTTTCATGGCCCTACAACCTTTTATAGGCGATTTGTGAAGAATTTCAGCAATATCAAGGCACCAATTACCGAGTGCTTGAAGAAAGGAAAGTTTCAATGGACAGAAGCAGCTGAAGCTAGAGATCAAGCAAAAACTCTCACAAGCTCCTGTTTTGGTGCTACCTGATTTCAAGTAGACTTTTCAGTTGGAGTGTGATGCAAGTGAAGTAGGCATTTGAGCTGTTTTATCTCAAGAAAGGAAGCCCATTGCTTTCTTCAGTGAAAAGTTAAGCCAATCATGGCTGAAATGGAGCACTTGTCAGCAAGAATTGTATGTTGTTTCAGAGCTTTAAAACCTTGGGAAGTCAATTTACTGCCTAAAAAGTTCATTGTTTACACTGACCATCAATCCTTAAAGCATTTTAGAAATCAAAAGCATGCCGATCGCATGCTTGCAAGATGGGCAGCATTGTTTACAGGAAAGGGGATCGGGGTGAGGAAGGAAGCAGGTAGGTGAGCAGGGGAAGGAAGGGGATGAGAGAGTTCAGATCGTATTTCATTTCCTCCTGTCTTGTTTGTGGTCACCAAGTACAAGTCCTCACACACACACACGCTGGCCACAAGCGGCCCACTACACCCACTGGGCTCTGGCCCATATAATCTCATCCCCTATCTAGTCCACTGATGTATTCGCATCAGGTGTGACACTATCTCATTGTGCATAAATCTGGAGCAACCAAGCGAGAAACGAAGCTTTGAGTTGTCGTGCATGTCTCTTGACTTCTTTTGAGGGCCGGACATCCGGTACCTGCCCAAGTGCAGAGACTAGGGTTTCAGCCCATGTATCCCCATCTACCCCCTAGACTATATATACCATACCCCTTGGACGAATTAGGGTTGAACTTCCAGGTATGGACCAAATAAAGGAGTTGTATGAGGATGACGAAAACTTTGGCCATGTTCGGGTACAGCACAACAGTGGCCAGCCATTAGGTGATGACTACCTGGTGCAAGTTGGCTATCTCTTAAAAAATGATCGTTTGTACATCCCAAGAAGTTAGCTCCATTCAAGTGATCTTAATGGCCATGTTGGACGTGACAAGACTATTGCTAACCTAGAGGCTCGTTATTATTGGACAGAACTAAAGAGAGATGCTGGAAAATTTGTTCAATGGTGCCCCATATGTCAAACCTGCAAAGGCCAAATCCTAAACACAAAGTTATACATGCCTTTGCATGTTCCTGTTGCTCCATGGGAGGATATTTCTATGGACTTCGCCTTGGGTTTGCCAAGTACCAGACAAGGGAGTGATGTTCTGTTTGTGGTCGTTGACAAATTCTCTAAAATGGCTCATTTCATTACATGCTGCAAGACAACGGATGTTCATCATGTGGCAAATCTTTTCTTTCGTGAAGTGGTCAGACTTCATGGAGTTCCAAGGTCCATTGTCTCAGACCGTTGTAGCAAGTTTCTTGCTGCAATTTGCCTCACTTTGTGGAAGCAATTCAACACTAAATTAAAATTTTCTAGCACTGTCAATCCACAAACAAATGGGCAAACAGAAGTGGTGAAGAAAATTTTGGGTAATCTGATTGTTGCATTTGTGGAGAAAGGAAGGGCCAATGGGATTTGGCTTCATCTTTCACGGAGTTCTCCTACAACAACTCTAAGCATAGGTCCACAGGAAGGAGTCCTTTTCCTATTGTTTACACTAAAGTTCAAACACATGTGGTGGACTTTTTTTTTTGAGGGAAACACATGTGGTGGACTTGGTGATGCTACCATCAAGGGGAAACAGAAAATCAACATTGTCCTTTGCAGATAACTACACTAAATTATGAAGAATTTCGCAGTGTTTTGGAAGCACAAAATCAGAAATATAAACCACTCACTGAGTGCAAAAGGAGGCGGAAATCATTCCATGTCGGTGATGTTGAAGTGTATATGTGGACTGCCTAGCCCTTTCCATCAGTTCGTACTTTTGGTTGTGTTTGCTAGTGCATGAAGCTTAACATGGCATCAGAGTCTGAGGTCTTGAGTTCAAATCCTGGCTTTCGCAATTTATCTAAAAATTGTTGCTGCCCCTCTGAGTCTATTCACGTGTTGACAACATGTGACAAGGTGATGGTCTACCTCTCAAAAGAAAGACTGCCTTTAGGTGTTAAAGAGAAGATTAGGCAGTGAAGGTATGGGCCCTACTCTACTCAGAGAAAGATGAACGATAATGCTTATGTGATAGATCTTCCAAGCAAAAGTTCACTATGTATGAAGGTCCTATTCTCGTGTACCAGTTGGTTGCGGTCATGGGCATTCTTACAAAAGGAGTAGTGCAAGGAGCTGATGGAGCTTGGCGCCAAGTAGCTCGAATGGATTACCAGGGAATTTATGTCTTGATTTGGATGTAGTCTTGCTTGGTGGTCTAAATCTTTTGGTGGTGATTGGTCTGGATGTTTTGGTCTCATCTTTTTAGTCCCTGCGTCTAGGTTTAAAGAGCCAGCAAGCAAAATTGAAAGGATTTAGGCGTTATTAATTACCCCATCACTAATTGGCGCTAATTAATCCCGGCCGGCAGAATCAGGAGTTTCGCCAACGGCTGCGTTCGCCCGCTCATGAGGCTTCGTGTGCGCATGCAAAGCCCATGTGTGGCCAATGAAGGCGCCAGCCTTTTCGTTATTCGAAGCGAAGCGTACGTCTCCCAGTTAATTCTATCAGAAAATTAAACGAAGCAAAAGAACATTGAGGCAACGGCCTAGTAAATCCGAACTTGGTATCGTGGCTCTCCGGCTCAATAAAAGCGGATGGAGGTAGTAGTCGAGATCATTTTTTCTTGATGATGTAATAAACTCTCTAATAAGTGTGATTGCATGCATCTATGATGCAGAGGCCAGGGGTAATAAAAGCTTCCATTATCTTAAAAAATTATACATGTTTCTTGTGATAAAAAAACATATATTTATTAGCTGTACATTTTATTTCAGAAGGTGACGAGACTGAAACTAAAAGTTCATACCGACGTCATCTTCGAGTATTCTGAATCTGAAAGTGTAGTAACTGATGAATCTCCCAACAGGTAAAGCTGGAAAACGTAAAACAATAATCATTGTCATTAATAGAAGTGGAAGCTCATGATAACCTGATAAGGGAGGAACAAGCAACCGCAAGGCACGTTGTCCCCATCCGACTTGCGAAGCTCAAAGAGCTACGAAATACGGCGAGATGTTATGTTGGCCAGCCCATCAAACATGGAGTGTTATCCCTTAATTAGAGTCGTAGTAGATTAAGCAACTTTATTAGGAAATAGTCTAGTCAGGTTAGAGCTCATATAAGAGTTGGTATAGACTTACTGGATTGTCACTCAAGTCTTGTCTACTATATAAAGAGGCGGATCCCTCTCAACAAAGCAAAGAAGAATATTATTGTTCACTTTTTATGTACTACTCCCTCCGTCCCAAAATAAGTGTCTCAACTTTGTACTAGCTCTAGTACAAATTTGTACCAAACTCAAGACACTTATTTTGGGACAGAGGAGTACTTCACAGTAAATAGGAAAATAAGGTTATGTCAGTACTAGGTCCTTCCATAATTATTCAATGCTCATGGAACCACATGCATGCAAGCTTACAATGAATTGATATACCAGGTTAGTCAATAAACAAGAATGTTCCGATCAAAACAGGCATCATCATTCATTCAATTTTAAGCATTGGGCAAGTCTAAGACTACACATGTTTTGCGAGGTAAATAATAACAAATAACAAATGCAAATATTTCAAATGTGGAAGAAAAGCAAATAATAATCAGAGAATATGTATTGTGGCAAAGTTTAGAACTAGAGACAGAGCTAACATACACAAGAAGTAGGAATATTCTTCTAAACAAGTTGCAGCTGTTTAGCAATGGCCTGATAGGTTAAGAACAGTTTGAGAAAATCATGCTGGTAAAGATTACAGTGTAACAAAAGATTTGCCATGTACAGGTGTGATATGCATAAAAGAGTGTCGCGGTAACCATACCATGTGACATAAAGGGACACTGGATATGCTGCCAATAGTAGCTACAAATAAGAGCCAGACACGGGAGTAATAAATCAGAAGGATAATACTGACCTCACCAAATGGTATATATGAAGGCAAAGAAGGCACTCTACTCCACCGCTTGGAACATCCAACTTTAGATGAATTAATTTTTTCAGTCCTATTGTTTTCTTCAGTGGTCCCTCCATGATTGTCAGATAAAGGGGTAAGAGCAATCCCTTCTGAACCTTCCTGAATTTCAAGAGACCACGGCTCTTCTTCCGATTCATCAACCTTCGATTGCAAATAACTATCCAACTGTGTGGATGCCTTTTCAAAAATATTTGCTTGTTTTTTAAGTACACTTAAACTCTTCCGCACTCCTTCAACGGGAACAAGCTTTGAAAGTCTCCAGAGTGACTTTTGAACAGGGCCAACACCAAGAACAAGTTGTTCCCTATTGTTATCCATGGCACCTTCGGTGCTTGTTTTCTTATTTTCTTCTGATCTTGCATCCACTCTATTTGCAAAAGATGCTTCGGGTGTTTGGGCATTGTAGTGATGAAAGTACGCAGGTGACAGAATACGGGGCACCACATCCTCTGGAATACAGTACGATTTGAAGTAGTATTGCCATCCTCTTCGATGAACATAACTAATGCATGAAAAGAGGAGCAATTAAGAATTGGTTCACAATAATTAAAATAAAATAAAGTAAAGTATATTTACGATATTACACCACCCTGTCAAGTAGCACATTATGCCCATTCTAACCAAACTTACTCTCTTAATGCAGCATTCCCAACAGGTGGCTGAGAAAACGTGATACACTTCACCTGAAGCCTGTTAGCCTCTTTAGTTGGAGACGACAAGGATAGTACTCTTAATATAGCAAGAGTAGCCAAAGCAGCTACCTGTAATACAGTTTGTGACACATGAGTAATAAAAAAAGGGTAAGATAATGCAAGTTAGGCATTGCCTACCGCTCCGCCAAGCGAATGACCACAAAGAACAAGTTTTCTGTTCTTTTTCTGTGCAAGTTTGTATAGCTCCAGTGCTGGGATTCCCTTAGCACGAGCTAAAAAACCCTACATGAATTATTGCGTTAAAAGTCATAATAGCGCTGAATCAGTTCCTAGAAAAGACAAGAATTTTTTTCGAACAAAAATTGCAGCTAACGCATACTCGGTGTGCAGCAGGTTTTGATTTCCCGAACTGTTTTGGTTTTTCTCGACAGGATACCTCAATGTTTTCTTCACCAAATTGGTCGCTGTTCTGCTCAGAGTCAATAGCATCAGCTAAATCCTGAGCTGTATCCTCGTGAAATATGGTTCCTTGGAGTATATTCACATCAGCAATAATATCTCTAGAAACAAAAATATGGGAGAACTTGATGCAATTGTAAACGCAGCAAACTTTTCGTACTTTTAAGTTCCCAAAAAATAAGCTTACTTGTATTGGTTTGTGCCGATAAATGTAGCAAATAGAGTGTCACCAGCCTCCGCTAAAAGATATCTACATGATTTCACCAACAAATAGATAAAAAAAAGCAGCAATAGCATGAGAAGATTTAGCATATGTGTGATTGGATCTTGTCTATTTGAGAGTTCTTCATGTGTTCCTCTTTGATTTGCTCTCTTTCCCCCTCCAAGTGTGAAAAGATCACCAATTAGGGTTCCACCCTACATCAACTGTCCTAAAGATTCTGCTCAGTGGCGCCAGACAGAAAAAAAATCTTGAAAGCGTTTGTTTCTGGTTTCAGATATATCGGGGGTCATATGCAATGTATCTGGATAATTTGCTGATTAAAGATGAGTGAAATTCTACCTCATATGGTTCTCTCATTAAGTGAATTTATCTTAGGCCATGTCACCATAGCAATATATAGGGTGCCATGCAAATACTCTTTAACAACGCAGAGAAGTCGTAAAGATCGGCACCAAAACTGTGTTAATCAAGAACGAATTCCAGCCTGGTAATGTTGGAATTAATCCTATTTCACATGGCTGGTCCACTCCATATTCAGAGCAAAGGGGGAATCGGCACTAAAAATGGAATTCTGAGAACCTTACTATAGCATTGTCAAGACTGTACCACAATCCACATCATTCCAGGGAAGGCTCATTCTCCATGATATGGCGTGAAAAGAGGTTACGCAAAGCAAGAACAGCACATGATTACTTGAACAACTAGAGACTTACTCAAGCATAGTTGCATCGTATTTTAGCTTAATGCTTGATTAGAAAGGTTTATCGAGAAGGAACGCCCATAATGTTGGCAAAAAAAAGTGTGAAGTTTAGCTTACAGCTTACCGATGTGGTACATGGTCCAAGGATGGCTGAACACGCTCAAGTGAAATAATGTTTCCACCAAAATCAGATTTGAACTTATTGATATATCTCATCATCTCAGAAACAGGCCTCTGCCATGCACAAAAAGGTGACAGAGTAACATAAGAAAATGAACTGAACTTTATAAAAAAAAAGGAACAGTTATTGATGCTACTGCTGAGCTGGGCAACATCGACCCCTTCGTCAGCTTTTACAAGTAGAAGAATTGAAGATGTCAAATGGGAGAAGATTTTTTGACTTTGGCATGAATCGTCATAGTTGGTTCATGTTTTTGACTTTGCCCTCTTTTGGTGAGATCAAGTTTCTTTTCTTTGTAATAAACAATGTAATAAGGTAGGCTATATGCATCTAAGGATGCAGAGGCCGGGGGTAATAAAGCTTCCATTTTCTAAGAAAAAAGAGGTGAGGGGATTAACATAATCATGATGGGCAAATGTGCCAGGCGGCCCAGGACTAATGCTCTGTCATCCAATGCAGGTCTTTTTTCACCTCACCTAACTATTTCTGCAGAGACACTGAGAATATCCAGAGCACATGCTCTACAGAATTACATAAGGCATTAAGGCCATAGAGAATAGCAAGTTGTGTACTTTATGGGTGAGACTAACTAGAAGAGCTTTCCTCCGGAAGTGGAGTCTTCAGTTCTTAGCAGCTCGTCAAGCAATAACCAATTTAAGAAGGCCAAATCAGGTACTTATGCTTAACCTCACAAGTTCTACAACAAACAAGATATTCCTGCGGTAGATTTTCTATGAAGAAATATTATAAATGTATGTTCCTCATGCTGCTAGAGTAGTAAAGGTATGTATTGGTGGACAGATCATAGATGTACTTAGGCAATTAGATCTTTTTAGAGGTATTGCAGGTCCAAACTTTGGCGATGACTCTTCTATTATTGTTTAGTCAGACCTTTGGAAGGGAACTCCAATGGGCAACTCCAAAACACATCAAAGTATACAGATATTTAAACTTGCTGGAAATGGAAAGTGCATTCTTGCTTCCTTTGTCTAGATTGGCTTGGATCAGTTTCAAGAATTAGATGGTAAGGTGTCTGGAATAAAGTATTTAGAGTAAAGATAACTTCACATAAATTTGGTAATCGCCTGAATTCCAACGGACCAAGTGTATAATATTTTATCAGATTCTGAGGAGAATTGGCATTTCCTTTTTGGAAAGGGAGAATGTCCTCATGCATATGGATATGGATGAACTGCACACTTAAGCATTTCATTTCCATGAATTACGTTGCATGATAACTCAACGTGAAACTTATAATGAGGAAGCACTTCGCGGAATCTTAACTATGAGCCCTTTGTCACTCAGGTCATTTAGATGATTAACAGCACTTGTTATTTGGCAGCTCTTTAGTCAAAGTTGATACAGGCTTGGAGCTTTCTTGGTCTCATATGGGGCATGTTACTGGAAAAAAAATCACACGTTGGAATTTGCTAAAAGCTAGGCTACATAATAGTGTAATACACATAATCTTTCAAGGATCGTTAACTTTGAGCTGCTATCATGTTTGATTCAATGGAACTGGAACAAACTCTAATTACCCTAGGCCTAATAGAAAGTACTACTCTGAATTCTGATGCTTTATTAGAAGCACAATATATACGAGGGATAGCTTGGCTGACAAGCCGACTCAAAGGAAAAACAATCTGACTCTGAAACGAATTCTAATCTGGACTCTGCACCTAATCACTACAAACTCTAAGCTCCCGAGAAATAGGAAGCTGTGGGCGCTCCAGGCTTTGATAGCGCGGTGGACCCCGCTGGTCATTGGGAGGACGCAGGGGAAGGCGTGCCGGTTTCAAACTTGGTGTTCCGCGTGTCAATTGTGTGGGGGCATTGCGGTCTTCGTGGCCTTCCGTGGCTCGCTTCGCCTGCTCGCCAGGGGCATGAGATCCTAGCTTGGCTAAGGATGACAATCGCAGGGCCAAATCAGGAGGAGACTCATGGACTGGTGGCTCCACGCCAAGCAAAACACGCCTACACCGATGCGCAAGGGTCTCGCCTCCATTGCCCTCCTGACGCCGTGGATGATTTGGAAGCAGCGCAACGAATGCATCTTCGACAATGCCCAACCTCTTGTCCCAGTCCTGGCCTCTAGGATCAAGGACGAGGCCGAGCAATGGGCACGAGCTGGTGCTCGTGGCTTACGGGTCATCTTACCCACCACCTGGGATGTACACTAGTTTCTTCTGCTCCGGCATGAACTTTGCCTCTTAGGAGGATTGTAAATAACTCTCTATCTTACCAATGCAATGAAACGCAAGTCCTCTGCGTTTTCCTGAAAAAAAAAAAGAAGGGGAGGCGGTTCCTTTTTTTTTTGCGCCTAGAGAGGGGAGGCGGTTCCAAGGGTAGAGAAGCTATCGACGCATCCATCGCCTCCCCCAATCCAACACCTTGCTTAACCGCGCATGTTCCCTTCCCCGACCCACTCCCTCCCTCCCTCCCTCCCTCCCTCCCTCCCTCTGTGGAACATCAGCTCGCTTCAGGGATGGGGGGAGGAGAACCTGTGCAGGCGAACTAGGTTCAATCTTCTAGCCCGGTGCTCATATGTGTTTGAGTCGAGGTGGAAGAACAATGATGTTATATGACGCTTTATTAACCTAGAACACCGACCCGTGTTACGGTGGCGTCTCTGTCTTCCATTCGCCTGCTCCTTCCGTCAGGTTCCAAGGTTTCTCTGTCCTTGATGGTCCGATAATTATTATTTTGCAGATCCTGACTAGGAGATCATCTAGAGGTACCACTGTCTTTTCCTTTTTCATATTGCTGCTCTTCATTGCAACTCTGTTTTGCTTAGGAGTATTTTTTTTGTCTCTGGTCCAAAAGGGGCAAGTAGCAGAGTTCCAATCTTATGAGATGGAGCAGATGCATATCAAAGAGAAGATTGTCCAATCCAGATTTGCTTCCTTCGCTAACTGCAGATATGTAAATCTTACCAATTAGTTGAAATTCACATGGATGTGCAGATTGATTTTATCAGGATGTTCGAATGCATTATTTCTTCAACTTTGTGGTTTAAAATTATTTTTCACATACATGATGTAGGCAACCTTGAATCTTGGAGCCTTAGCAAGGGCACATGCAAGTTACTGTTTCCAATGGTTACGAGCATCTCCTATTTGCAAGACAATGACAAGCATGTTTCTGAAGATGTGAATATCAGGGATCTAGATATGACAAGCTGCGAGGCAAATGATCTTCAGCTTTACCGACCTCCACAAAGGCTGAACCATGTTTATCTGCTAGAGATGGGAAATCGGACATTCTGAAGACTCTTTTTTATGCCTGGGGCATTCATGTAAGAAATATGTTTTGAAGTATGTAGCCTATGTTTTTCTTTGATATTCGTAAATAACACCGAAGTTTTTTACTTGCACAAAGTGTTTATCCATGATAAGTGCTAACAATGATGGGAAGCTGCACTTGAAAACAGAAGCTTCACGAGTGGCACAAAGGGCAGCTGAAGCTTTACTTCAATCATGATTTTTTTCCTTCATGTTTTGGTCTGAAATTTTCATTCTGCATTTCCCTTTGTACGTATATACTGTCATGGAAATTTTGAAGTAAATACGATGTATAAGCATAACTTAGATTGAACTATTGGGTAGTCTAACTGAATTGGTAGAGTTGTAGGACAAAGCATACTAGGTGTATTTCTATGGTATAAGCAGCTGAAGGTGAGCATACATGGTTCGACAGTTTTTTTGTACAGAAAAAACTATTGGTAGGGGGGGCTTATTTGGCTTATACTCAAGTGCTTCTGTTGGGAGGTGGAAAACTTGTTTGGGTTATGCTCAAATGCTTCTGAAAACTGAAATTCTTTATACTTTTAGAATTTCAGTAATGCATGTATAAGAGCACACACTTGATTAATTTTGTGTGGAGAGGACTTTACATTGTTTCTGATAGTGACTTTACTACTTTAAGGTGAAGTAAATGTTTGATTAAAGTGATACAACTTAAGAGCTTTGACTATTCTCAATTTCTCATTAAATATATACTTTGATAATGTAATATTTTTTCATTTACTTCCAATACTTCATAATGATGCACAAAGAATATGGGTGACGACAAAGCTTTATACTGTTTATGCACAAACAAGTAGGGCGTCCGATTAACTGCTCCCTTCTGATTCATATTTATTCGCTAGCAGTTGGTGCAGCAGGGATATTTAGGATCCAATCTGTTTCTTATCATTTTCAGTTAGGAGGCTATGAGATTATTGTAGTCCCCACTGTGTCATTTAGGTATTTTTCTTTCTTATCTTGCTCTTTTTTCTGTTTTGTGCTTTAAATTGTTTCTACATGTCACCCACTTAATCTAAGGCTGTCCACAATCAATTGTTTTCTTTCAGTAGGATTTTGGTGTACTCCTGAAAATCCATGGGCAAATAGTACTATGTTCAGTTGAGAGAAGTAGTTCAAGACACATGGAAATATTTATGGACGCTGAATTATAGTGTCATTGTCGCCATCGTCAATGCTAAGTCTATTTACACTTTGCATTATGGGCTGCTAATATCTTTTGGTTTTCTTATCTTTTTGTTCTGTGACTACTTTTCTGTAATGGCATGAACTCTTACTTTTGTTTCTAAAGATTAACCTGTCGTCATTGCTAACTTAGTGTTCCTATTTCAGCCATGTATTATTGGGGATTCAGTGATTTCAGGCTACCAGTACTTTCTTTTATTTTTCAGGTTAAGCACAATGAATGGTTCCTACAAACAACTGTTTTAGCTCTCCTTATTGAGCATAACAAGTAGTCTCCAACTGCTCTCCAACAATCTTTTTAGCTCTTTGGTTAAGTACAGATAGGGGTGTAGGGCATCATTCCGCATAAGCCTCCAAAAGCACGGTGTTAATTCAAACTGAACTACATCACTAAAAAACTGCTATAACTAACCTGACCTGTTTTGCCTATAGAGCAGGACGGACCAGGTGCCGCTCTGCATCCCTAAGGACAAAGAATTGGTAGGTCCTTATTTCTATTGCTAATGACGAGATGATGCTACCATTAAGAAAGGTTGCTGCTTCATTTTCCTTTTAACTTTCTGAATGTTTTTGCAACCAACCATTCTTTTACATGTATTTAAGATGCGTTGCTAGATGTGAGTGGTATGTGCAAATATACAAGCTACCAATTTGTTCTACTATGGGCATGGCGTTATAATTAGCCATTTTCGCAGTTACTATAGTTTGTTTCTCTTACATTAAGCGAAAGGTATGTTTCATTGCCCCTGTCTCTGTCCCCGCCTCAATCACTATATAGAATGTAGCCATGTTTTAGACAGTTATCCAAGTTTATAATTTACTCAGTTACTGGAGGGATACTTGGATGTGTGGACTTGAAAAGGGACATTCAGAGACAAAAATGCAAATGTTTGAGTAGGCAACAACTATGATGTATTCAAGTATCCTCCGGATGAACAAAATTGAGTCATACGATGTGGGTTTCTTGACATCAATACCATGCCAGACTCCTGTGAAATCGATGCTGTTGTACATGTGCAACACATCATACAATGTGGTGCCAACAAGATTGGCCCAAACTTTAATTGTTTTGATTTAAATTTTGGGACTAGCTAAGAGCAGGCCAGTGGAAAGATGATGGATAATTACCATTTTGGGACTAGCTAATGCTAACGTATTGCCTATGTATGTTCCCATATCCCATGTGTGTTCCCATATACTTACCAAAATGTTAAGTAGCAAACGGAATAGCACATGCGTTGTATGAATTTTTTTTTGTCCTGGCATTGTATTGAGCTTCGCACATCCAGCTGTCTCTCACACAAACAGCTACCTCATAGCTTAAATGAAATACACAACGAACCAACTGACAATAATAACCCGTGTAAGAAAACGAGAGGCTTAACACACCATAGAAGGACGGTGCGGCAAAGCGCGCGTCATCCTCTAGTACGACTCTGAACCTAAAGAAATAACTTGTAGCAGCAAGGGAATCCTGGCCACTTTGGGCTGGATCAGGGAGGTGATTTGGCCAGGGCTGGGACCCTCCGACCATATGTGGTTTCCCACATAACATCTCTCCCTCCCTCCACAAACAGCTCGTCCTTGAGCTGAAATGAGGGAAAACGTGCAATGAACTCATCCAAAGGCTCCCATGTTGCATCATCTTCAGAAGCCCCAACCCACTGCACAAAGATATGCTTCACTCCATGGCGAAGGCTGGACTGAAGAACCTTGGCTGGTGCATGCACCGAACGACATTCTCAATGGCGGGCAGTACAGCAGGAGTGGGCAGCAGGTCACCATCAAACTTTTTGAGTAGACTGACACTGAACGTATCATGGAGCCGAGTACCAGCAGGCAGCGCGAGTCTATATGCAACGGATCCAATGACTTCTGTGGGGACAACTTGCCCACTGCATGCTTGCCACGCCATAGAAGCAAGGAGACAACTTGCCATGCTTGTAGCCTGGTAACGATGCGGCTGCACGATGGTGAAAGCGAAGCCATGCCAATCTCCGACGTCAAATGCCAGCTCACGGTGCTTGCCATCATAATAATGCTTTGCCCATTGCATGCGGGTGGTGGGGGTGTTATGTGGGGAATTCCTTAGGCGCAAGGCAGCAGGGGCAGGTTAGGTTGTGGCTAGACAAGAGCAGTTTGATGTACGGAAGGATGCCCCTGTTTTGGTAGTCTCCAGGTTATGGTAAGGTAGTCTAGTTTGAGTCAGATTCCAATTAGAGTCCAGGGTATGTCAAAGTAGTACTAGTCGTGTCCTGTGTAAAGGACTCTTGTAAGCTAGAGGGAGGCAATATAATCAATGGAAAGGCCGCTGCTAGGCGTAAGTGTCATCGCCCCTATTCAGTCTGGCGATGCAGATCAGTGCAAGCGAGCACCTGGGCCTGTGGCAAGCAATAGTGGCTAAGATAGAATTCTAGTGTTGGGCCGAAACCCTCTGTGCGGGCTGTGGGCCGTATAATAGGGTAGCGTGTGTGTGTGAGAGAGAGAGGCTGTATAAATGCTCTCCAGCCTGTAAGCCATCCGGCATCGACAATCATATGAAATGAGATAGTACTCTCCTCAATCTCCTCTGTGCTCTGCCTTTCTTTGCCTCTTCTGACCTTCTTCTTCCTCAAGTCGCTGCCCACCCCACCAGTCCCAAATCCTAGGGTTCGCCCCAAGGCAAGGACGTGACAGTTGGTATCAGATAGCCTCGTCGATCCGTTGTTCCCCGCTTCCTCGAGATCGGACTGTAACATCGACCGATCGGTTGTGTGGTTGCTTCGGTAGTCGCCTGTAAATCCGAGATCGGCGTTGGTCCGGTTTAAAGAGGGTGACGACGGCTCTGTTCAAGCCAAGAGCTCAGACCCGGCATCTGGTGGATGTTATGGCGACGTTTGAGGAGCGCGTGTTGGAAGGAGTTGGCCGCCCTCAAGGGGATCGGTGAACAAGTCGCACGCATCGACGGGATCAGCACGCGGCTCGATGGCCTCGATGCGAAGTTCTCTGAGCAGGTGCAGCGCCTGGACCAAGTGCAAGCCAAGGTTGATCTCTCGGTCACGTCCATCGGGGAGATCCACCAGGAACAGGTTCATGTGGCACGCGTGATTAAGGAGTCCCACGGTACCCAGGACGCGGATCTGGATCGGCTCGTGCAGCCCCGCTGTTTTGCGGCGTCCCCGACCGCCGCGCAGGCAGCGTCCGCTGCCCAGGTACCTCCCCCGCTCCGTCGACCTTTCGATCCTGGACGAGTGCCACAATCTCCACGCCCTCCTGACGAGCAGAGCTCCAAGCGGCCATGGATGCCTAAGATGGAGTTTCCCCGATTCGATGGCGAAGGAGTGCGCATGTGGTTGGATAACTGTGAGGTTTACTTTCAGCTGTATCAAATCCCTGAAGGATTTAAACTCATGTCTGCGTCCCTGCATTTACAAGGAAATGCTACCCATTGGTATCAAGCTTGTAAGCATACAGATGCATGTGCAGATTGGCCTCGGTTTAGAACAGCTATTCTGCAGGAATTTGATGTAAATGTACACCGCAACTGTCTGAGAGAATTACTGCTGCTGAAACAGGACGAGTCAGTGCAGCAGTATCGCAACATGTTTAATCAATTGGTCTATCAGGTGCGATTGTACGATACAGCAATCAGTGAAACTATGTTGGTCACTCAATTTGTTCTGGGATTGAAGGAGGAGATCCGGTCGGCTGTTGAAATTCAGTTGCCCTCGTCGGTGGTGCTGGCAGCTGAATACGCCTTGGTACAGGAGGCTATGTTAGAGCGTCAGAAAGTGCAGGCTCCAAAATTTCAGAAACAGACCAATCAGACCAAGTTTATAGCACCTCGACAAGAAAGCTCCTCTCAGCCACAGTTTGCTGCTGGTGATCTCTGGCGTGCCAAACAGCTCAAGGAGTTTCGAAGAGCCAATGGTCTTTGTTATAGTTGTGGAGAAAAGTATAGCCAGGGCCATGTGTGTGCTAACAAACCACCAATGCAGCTGAAAGCACTGGAAGCACAAGAAATTGAAGGGAAACTTTCTGATGAGATACTAAATGCTATTGCGGCTGAGGAAGCAGTAGAGGAAGTAGCAGCCTACTTATCTGTCAATGCCATAGCAGGATCGGCTGACAGCAAGACCATCAGACTCAGAGCTCTAGTGGAAAACAAGGTCATGCTGCTCCTGGTGGACTCGGGCAGCTCCCATACTTTCATTGACAAACAGTTAGCTGACAAACTCACTCATAAAGCTACAGCGTTAAAGCAAACTATGAAGGTGAAAGTAGCCAATGGAGAGCAACTGCAATGTAATACTGAGTTATCAGGCTTGAAGTGGTGGATTAGTGGGCACACTTTTACTTCAGATATGAAGGTGATTGATCTAGGGGGCTATGATGCAATCCTTGGTATGGACTGGTTATCTCAATGGGGAGCTATGACTTGTCACTGGGAGGAAAAATGGCTACAGTTTGTAAAACAAGGACAGCAAGTGAAATTGCAAGGGATTGTGGAGAAGCAACAGACAGAAATTCAAGCCATCACAATGGACCAGATGCTTAAGTGGCAGAAAGGGAATGACATCTGGGCCACTGCTGTGTTGTCTCCTTCTCTAGAAACTGAAAACCATGCAGTGCCAGAGTGCATATCCAAAACACTTGCAGATTTTGCTGATGTTTTTGCAGATCCAAAGCACTTGCCTCCACATAGGGTGTCCGATCATGCCATATCTTTGCAGCCTAATAGTGCACCGGTGAATGTGAGGCCTTACAGATATAATCCTCAACAGAAGGATGAAATTGAGAGACAGGTTAATGAAATGCTCGCTTCAGGATTAATTAAACCCAGCATGTCTCCATTTGCATCACCAGTGCTTCTAGTCAGAAAAAAAGATGGCACTTGGAGGTTCTGTATAGATTACAGAAGATTGAACACTTGACAGTCAAGAATAAATTTCCCATGCCTGTAGTGGAAGAGTTGTTGGATGAGATTGCTGGAGCTAAGTGGTTCTCTAAGTTAGACTTAAGGTCTGGATATCATCAAATCAGAATGGTTGAGGCTGATGAGGAGAAAACTGCTTTCGAGACACATAATGGGCAATATCAGTTCAGGGTTATGCCCTTTGGGCTGACCAATGCACCTGCCACCTTCCAGTGCTTAATGAACATTATTTTCAAAAAGTATGCTAGAAAATTTGTCCTGGTCTTTATGGATGATATTCTAGTGTTTAGTGGAACCTTAGAAGAACATCTGAAACAGGTGTTGCAGACCTTAAGAGAAAATGAGCTGTATGCAAAGATGAGCAAATGCTGCTTTGTTACACAACAACTGAACTATCTGGGCCATGTCATTTCTGACAAAGGGGTATCAACAGATCCTGAGAAAACAAAAGCAATGGAACAGTGGCCTCAACCAACTTCCTTCACTGAGTTGAGAGGATTCCTAGGGCTGACTGGGTATTATAGAAAGTTTGTTCCTCACTATGGCACTTTGGCAAAACCACTTACTTCACTGCTCCAGCTTAAAACCTTCCAATGGACAGATACAGCTCAGCTAGCTTTTCAGAAAATGAAAATTGCTATGTCATCAACTCCTGTGTTAGCACTACCTGATTTCTCCAAGCCCTTCACAATAGAAACTGATGCATGCGACACTGGTATTGGTGCTGTGTTATGCCAGCAAGGTCACCCAGTAGCTTATTTCAGTAAAGCCCTGGGAGTGCAAAATCAGCAACTACCCGCTTATGAAAAAGAATTTATGGCAGTAATGATGGCTGTGGACAAATGGAGAGCTTATCTCAGCAGAGGACCATTTGTCATAAGAACAGACCACAAGTCTCTGCAACTTGGAGGAACAAGTGCTACACACTGACTTGCAAAAGAAGGCAATGGCCAAATTAGCAGGACTACAATTCAAATTTCAGTATAAGAAAGGGAGTGAGAACCGAGCAGCTGATGCTCTCTCCAGAGTGGGGCATGCATTTGCAGTACAAGCAATCTCTACTGCACAACCAGTCTGGGTCCAAGAAGTGGTGAATTCATATGCAGTGGACACTACGGCCCAAGAATTACTCACCAAATTAGCATTGGTACCGGATGCAGAACCTGGATTTTCTCTGACACAAGGACTGTTGAGGTTCCATGGGAAAATCTGGGTGGGTTCCAATGCAGGACTACATACCAGACTCATTGAAGCTTTTCATGCATCTCCTATTGGTGGACACAGTGGGATGCAAGCTACATATCAGCGGGTCAAGAAACTATTTCATTGGACTGGCATTAAACAGGATGTGCAGAACTTTGTGCAACAGTGCCAGGTGTGTCAACAAGCAAAGCATGAACATTGTAAATATCCAGGCCTGCTCAATCCCTTACCAATACCAGACAGAGCTTGGGAAGATGTAACTATGGATTTCATAGAAGGGTTGCCTAAATCAAATGGATTCAGTGTTATCTTGGTGGTGGTGGACAGATATTCCAAGTACAGCCACTTCATGCCCCTCAAACATCCTTACACAGCTGCAACTGTGGCTCAAATGTTCATGCAAAATGTGGTGAAATTGCACAGCATGCCTCTTACTATAACCTCAGACAGAGACACAATATTCACCAGCAACTTCTGGAAAGAACTACTTGCTATCTGGGGACCTAAGTTGCAAATGTCTACTGCCAGGCACCCTCAGACAGATGGGCAGACAGAGAGAGTGAACCAATGCTTGGAGATGTGTCTCAGATGTGCTGTGCACGATTCTCCTACTAAGTGGCATAACTGGCTGCCTTTGGCTGAGCTGTGGTATAATACCACTTTATCATTCTTCTCTGGATTGCACTCCCTTTCTGGCTTTCTATGGGCAGGAACCACACATGGGACAGTTCCTAAGACCTCCGGAAGATGCTCCCCTGATGTGCAACAATGGTTAAAGGAAAGACAGGCTTATTCCGAGCACTTGAAATAACACCTACAACGAGCTCAGCAAAAGTTCAAAGCAGATGCAGATAGAAACAGGTCTCCCCGAGAGTTTGCAGTGGGGGAGTCAGTATTTTTGAAACTCCAGCCCTATGGACAACTTTCTTTGGTCAACAGACCCTGCCCCAAACTAGCATTTAAGTACTTTGGACCTTTCCAAATTCTGGAAAAGATTGGCCCTGCAGCATATAAATTGGATTTGCCATCCGATGCTCAAATCCACCCGGTGTTTCATGTTTCCCAACTCAAACAACAGGTACCAGACCACACACCAGTATTTCAGTCCCTACCCAAATTACCTTCCCTGGACACTGAAGATTTGGCGCCGTCAGAAATTTTGGATCGACGGCTGGTCAAGAAAGGTAACGCAGCTCTGTTACAAGTGCTGGTGCGCTGGGGCGAGCTCTCAGCTGACTTTGCTACTTGGGAAGACTACACTTCACTGCAGAAAAGATTTCCTCAGGCGGAAGCTTGGGGACAAGCTGCATCTCAAGGGGAGGGCACTGTCATCGCCCCTATTCAATCTGGCGATGCAGATCAGTGCAAGCAAGCACCTGGGCCTGTGGCAAGCAATAGTGGCTAAGATAGAATTCTAGTGTTGGGCCGAAACCCTCTGTGCGGGCTGTGGGCCGTGTAATAGGGTAGCGTGTGTGTGTGAGAGAGAGAGGCTGTATAAATGCTCTCCAGCCTGTAAGCCATCCGGCATCGACAATCATATGAAATGAGATAGTACTCTCCTCAATCTCCTCTGTGCTCTGCCTTTCTTTGCCTCTTCTGACCTTCTTCTTCCTCAAGTCGCTGCCTACCCCACCAGTCCCAAATCCTAGGGTTCGCCCCAAGGCAAGGACGTGACAGTAAGCCGGCTGATTTCAGGGGGAAATCAGTCGGCTCGCCAGCCGTCCGATCTAGGCCCCCGCACCCATTGGATTTATACTTGCATCTTTCTCACGCAAACGCTGCCACAGCTTCGTCCTGCTCCCGCATAACAACAAAAAAATTCCCCCACGCTCTATTCTCCT
The DNA here is from genome assembly GCF_003073215.2 of Triticum urartu. NCBI lineage: Eukaryota > Viridiplantae > Streptophyta > Magnoliopsida > Poales > Poaceae > Triticum > Triticum urartu. The sequence goes on along the minus strand of NC_053027.1, from coordinate 223,121,158 downwards.
CTTCCACTCACACAGGGAGTGCTGGGTAGGGCGACGAGCTCCAGCGAGACGCACTGAATGCCTCGCTGCTGGATTGTGGCAGTGCATCTGCAACTGGTGACCTGCTGCAATGCAGCTCCGCTGTCGGACATGGCAACGGTGTCCTCCATGGCCGTTACAGCACCACCGGTGGGCGTGGCAGCAACGTTCCAGTGGTTCTCCTGCCGGAACGCAGCTCCACCGCCATATGTGGCAGCAGCGCCCCATGCTTCTTCTGCTGCAACGCAGCTCCGTCACCGGCATGGCAGCAGCATTTCTCCTGCTGCAATGCAGCTCCGCCGCCAGTGACGCAGCAGTGTCCTCGTGCTTCGCCCTGCTGCAACGCAGCTCCGCCGCCGGCACAGCAGCAGCTTCCTCGTGCTTATCCCTGCTGCAACGCAGCTCCGCCGCCGGCGCGGCACCGGCGTCCTCGTGCTTCGCCCTGCTGCAACGCAGCTCCGCCGCCGGCGCGGCAGCAGCTTCCTCGTGCTTAGCCCTGCTGCAGCGCAGCTCTGCCACCGGCGCGGCAGCGGCGTCCTCGTGCTTCGCCCTGCTGCAACGCAGCTCCGCCGCCGGCGCGGCAGCAGCTTCCTCGTGCTTAGCCCTGCTGCAACGCAGCTCCGCCGCCGGCACGGCAGCGGCGTCCTCGTGCTTCGCCCTGCTGCAACGCAGCTCTGCCGCCGACCTGGCAGCAGGCAACGCGAGGTTCGCCGGAAGCCACTTGCCGCGAGAGATGAGAGAAGATGGTGGGCAGGGAGAAGATGGTGGGCGGGGCAGCAGCGAGATGTGAGATGGAGAGAGGCGAGGGAAGACGAAGACTCGGAAGAAATCTGGATGGGCATCGCGAGGGGATAAGGTTTTTTTTTCGCAGGGCGAGGGGATAAGGTTGGGAGAGACGACAGGACACGCGTCGCGCGCTGCGTCAACCCGGACCTCGACATCGACCACGACGTCCCTCGAACAGCTACCTTGACAACGGCTACACCACATTGCTTGAGCAACGGTTTTCACTCCAGCCACAACATCCGCGACGCATCGATCATTCTGACTGACCTTCGGCTTCTTATCCAGTCTCACTGTATGCTCTGCTACCGTTGTGCTACCGTTGTGACTGAGAGTGGGATGTTAGAGTATAGGTTACGGTAGGTCAGGATTTGTTAAGATTGATTTCTCTCCTATATGTTTCCTGCCTTATCTCTAGAAGAGGCTTCTTGCCCTCCAAGTCTTTGTAATCTATATATACTAGCCCTCGAGGCTCAGCAAAACAACAAGCGGTTCCACCAATTCTCTCCTCCCTACTCTCTAATCCTCTTACACCAGTGCACTCCAGATGCAAATCAGGCTTGGTTGGCATCGTTCCATCTGCTGGAGATGCTCACTTGTGGTATCACAAGTATGCTAAAGCAAAGGGCCGTCCATCTTGGGATCTCTTTAAGCACTTGTGCGCCAAAAAATTTGGACCACACGCACACACCAATAAGCTTGGGGCTGCAGCACTTTGGCTGGATCAGGGGTGGTGCGGCCAGGGCTGGGGCCCTCGAACCATATGTGGTTCCCCACATAACATGAACGTATGTATTTTTTGACAGAGTTCCCAAAAATAAATACAGATGCAGGAAGCTTCTGGTCACTGACATTGATATTTCCAAAGGGCGCATTCAATAAATTATCATAGGGCCTCAAAGAAAAGAAGAGGAAAATGCTAATGTCGACTTGGTTGCAATAATTTTCATAAGGCGTGTGGCCTCCTTACTGGGATTTTGTGGATCCTTTTGTGCATTGTTTTACATATATTAATATATAATACTCATTGTCATATCAGCACTTGTGACCAATGCAAAAACACGCGCGCGCACGCACACACACAAACACACTCAACTAAACTAGGACAACAATGACCCCTTGGAGCAAAGATGCCAGACTGACTCAGACAAAACTGTGGAACATCACAGAAGTTCCTCTTAGTCTAGGCATTCTCTTTTCTTTCTCCGTGTTTATACCATATATACAGGAATAGGATAAAATTTCTGAGGAACAGACAGATAATCGACTTATGTACAGGTACAAATGAAATTATCATAAAATTCAGAAATTGTACACGGATAGGTTATACTAAGCCAAGAAAGAGTTGATGCAGACTTAACCATATCAAGCAACTACTGGAAAGATGTCTTTTCGTGCGGGATAGCACAAGATGTGAGTTACATCAACTGCACATGATTTTCCCGAGTTGGAAAGTTTATACTTTGGTTGATACACATAGAGTTATAGACACTTGCCAACTCTGATTCACCTTTCCCGAGCACAAGAGGCTACTAGTTCCATAGCCCATTACTGGGCCAAAAGGTTCTCTCTTTTTGCGAAAACTGGACCAAAACATTCAAACTTCTAACGTTTGTTGAAAAATAATTGGTTTCATCTTCCCACTTGCACCACATCATTCGTACGTACCAGCGTTCCGGATCTATCTAAACACCGGAACCTTATCACACAAACGCAAGGCGACTAGGGAAGGTGGGAGGTTAGGGAACCTTGTAGACGCACTCGGCGAGGACCATGGCGCAGAGCAGCTCCTGCAGCTCGGCGATGGTGTCGACGCGAACGGCGCGGCAGAGCTCGCGAAGCTGGATGCGGCGGCGCTCAAACTCCTCGCGGAACATGCGCTCCCTCTGGCGCCGGCGGTCGCCCGGCCACGCGGGCGCCGACAGCGGGGGCCAGGGCCACCGCGGCACGGCGATTGGTGGCACCCAGGGTGGCAGCCGCGCCCCCTGGTCCCGCACCCACGACTCCACACGTCTCACCAGGGTCGTCGCCATTGGCGAACGCGTGGGTGAGGAAGAGAGAGGGAAGGAGGGCGGTCCGTCGAGCGGAGGAAGGGAGCGTGCAATATTAGTACGTATATGCCACGGTATATCTGCGGCGGGTAATAGAATTTGATCCGAGTCTCCGGATTGATTGAAACAGCACGACACGGAAAAAAATTATTTGAGAGCAGGTCTCACGGTTAGCAGGTGAGACCCGCACTGATGAATGACAAGTGTCATTCACAAATCTTAAAGCATCTAATCTCTCCCTCCTGATTTCAAGTGAGGGATGGGGTAAATGTTTTGTGATTTGTGAATGCCACGTGTCATTCATCAGAATGAGTCTCGCGTGAGACCTGGTATCATAGAATTCTTTTCCGCATGACACGAAGTAGATACTATGGAACAGCAGCAGGTATATCTCTGCTGGATCTTCTGGTTCCAGTTCTCACAAACTTGAGCACACGACAACTAACATCGATCGTCCAATCGGACATAATTGCTTAAAAAACAACTAAGAAACATGCCCGTGCATTGCTACGGGGTGAAGGGAGTGATTGAAGAAAGGGTGATGCATGGAGGACTTTCGCCGAATGTATTTTTTCTCAACTTTGAAGCACATTCTTCAAGAGTAGTTGCTAATTCAAAGGATTTTTAAATTTAGAGCATACATGATGTTTTTCGTCTCATTTTAATAAGACGTTGTATTAGACTGTCAATATATAGTGACAACACATATCTCACCAGTATTTTAACCATCGCAATGATGATAAAAAAATACATGCAACACTTATGTTGTTGAGTTATTGATATCACACAATAAAATTATCGTATACTTCGCCTAGCGTCTAAGCATGTTGTGTGTGTTAACCGTGAAGTCCTTGTCATATACGTAGATGTATAACTTCATGTTGTGTCGTGATATATCCAGGATTTTCCATTGCAATTGAAACTTTTCTTGTTGTGTTGCATCTTAATTCATGGTTAGCTGTAATTTTCTCTATTCAAGCTTTCTTTTACTATGGTTGCATATTTTCGTCTTTATGCCTTTCTTATGGTGCTTTTTTATCTTTTGTGTTTGCTTCATGTTTGCATTTTTCTATATTTCTTGTGTGTATTTTTCTGCAGCTGGGTCAAATATTTAGTTATTTTGTTTAGTTGATAGGCTTCACAACGGTTTTAGCTTTTTTTTCATCATTGGTCATTCATACATACCGCTCTCTATCTCTTTTCCTTCTTTATTCCTTGCCATCCATGACTCGAGATTGCCATTCAAATTGCTTGTCTGCAAGAAAGTTTTATATACTATAGAATCTGTTGTTGATTAAAAAACTAATATGAAATTTGCATAAATAAATATGGCATATGCAGAATTTATAAATAAATATAATTACGCTCGACATCAGCATCAGAATATATGTGTTGTTTGCATGCTAGAGTATCATTGCTATATACACCATGTTTTTTGTGTGACCTTTTTTGGTGGTTTTTTCATATGACTTCACTGCAACGTTGTAGATTAGTCTGTAGATGCCTAATGACAAAGCAAACTGCACCGGCTGATTAACAATTGGACTGACATCAGAGAGTAAAAATGTCGTATATGCAACACTTCCAAAGTAATTTTATAAGGATGCAATTGTTCTTGTTTTCATAACATCAATGTTTGGGTCAAAAGGATGTATAAGGTGGTTGCCTCGTTCCTCCGTACCACCTTCAACATGACCATCTTGAAGGACATCAAGCATGTCATTTTCTTCATGATCTGGAACAACATCTTTATTGAGAACAATTAAAGACTTTGTGGCCATGACATGTGTATGCCTATGTTTTGGTGCCGATAGTTTATTATGCACTCGTATGAACTGGAATGAGTGGCATCTGGAGATAATTTATGTACTTACTTCATTGGTTATCCAGACATATATGTTTACGCCGTGTGTGTCCTGGTCTATGTAGTCATCAATATGAGTATGTAAAAAACACAAACATATGCAAATCCAAATTAGGAAAAATGCCAAACCCGGCAATTGTGTGCACGGCGCAAGCAATTTGATTGGTGAGTGTGTCCCCTCTTAGTTAATTCTTTTTTCTTTAATCTGCCTACTTATCTAGCTAATCAATCCAATCCTTATTCTGTTTGGTGAGTGTTCCGCGTGTTCAACATGCTCGAGCGCTTGTTGCAAGACAAATATCTGGCTGTAGACAGCCATCTCGCACGGGCGATGTGTCGTCTGACTGGCCCCACAGGCACCGCTGATTTTTCCTCCCTCCAACCTCATCTTCTCAGCCGCCGCATCCCGTCTCTCCCCCACACTCTCGATTCCCTTCCTATCTTCTCCCCCCTTCTCGATGTCTAGCGGGGGGAACTACCATGCGCCCCTCTCAACGGCTGCCCCTGTGATTGATTAAGAGGCCTCCCCGCAAGCTCTCTCTCGGGTCCAGATCAGATTCGGGCTACCATCGACCGTCCCAAGGTGTCTCTCGCCTCGCTCGCGTGGGGCGCACTACGCACGCATGGACCGCTGTGTGGACAACCCACCCCTCACCGGAGGCATCTGCTACGACAATGGCCGAGACGTTGCTCCGACGGGCAGGCACGATGACGGCGACCGGAACTCCTATTTGCGTTCATTATTTATCCCATCTCTGCTTTCTTCATGATTTCTTCACCAAAAATATGCAGCCGAGCCAATTTACTCCCTCTTCCCCCACTTACACGATTAATTCCTTTGTTTTGTTTCCGTCATCTGCTCGTTGACTTCTGATGCAGAAAGTCTGCTAACATATAAAAGTTGATGGGATTGGTTGCAAAGGAGCGAGGTGGGACTAATTGTGGCTTGAATTAGTCTGATGAATCTGCAATGTGCTTATTTTTCATCAACATATTTTACTGATAGCATGCGAACTCTTACTTAACCTGATGACTAATTACCTTATATGTGTTGCAGGGAAACAATGAGAAGCACTGAGGTTTACAATCGAGGTTAGTACGTGCATGGTCCGTTGTCTAATAGCACATTATTGGGCAATTGTAGGAATCATTCTAATATTTAGGTTTTTAACAATTTGGTCTTCACATGTAGGTCCTGCTGTCAGAGGTTTTCACCCACCGATCGACCCTTTTTGCATATGGGGAAATGAGTTGTCCATGAATATCAGTCAGGTCAAGAAACTCAGAAAGATTGTTAGGATAAAGAAATTAGCGACAAAAAATAACAAGATCTTTGTCTGCACAATGAAGAAGACATCAGTTCACTACAGGATGGTACTAACTATTCTATCTTGCCTTTTTTATTCCTATGCCCCATTTCCAATATAGATAAGATATTTATGCACATCCTTGTTTTCAGGCCTTTCCAAAGCAGTTCACGGATGATTACTTCTCAAACTGTAACGCCCCGAGACCGATGTGCCAGGTGTCTTCCAGTTATTCGATGTTGTTGCCTTGTCATTTGCTTGCGTGTCATGCATTTCATATCATGTCATCATGTGCATCGCATTTGCATACGTGTTCGTCTCATGCATCCGAGCATTTTCCCCGTTGTCCGTTTTGCATTTCGGCGCTCCTATGTCCTCCGGTGTCCCCTTTTGCCTCTTTTCGTGTGCGGGTGTTGAACGTTCTCGGATTGGACCGAGATTTGCCAAGCGGCCTTGGTATGCTACCGGTAGACCGCCTGTCAAGTTTCGTGCCATTTAGACTTCGTTTGATACTTCAACGGTTAACCGAGGAACCGTAAAGGCCTCGTATGTGTTGCAGCCCAACACCTCTCCAAAGTGGCCCAAAACCCACCTAAACCTCCTCCATCCTCTCAGTCGTTCGATCATGATTGCGTGTCCGAAAACCGCACCTCATTTGGACTCTCCTAGCTCCCTCTACCTATAAATATGTGATCCCCTCCAAAAATTCGCGGATGAAACCCTAACTTTGTCCTCCTCGCGCCGCCGGACACTTCTCCACCGCCCGGACATGTCCGCGCTGCCATCCGCGTCCAACCGGGAAGTGACACGTGTCCCCCACGCCTCCTCCCACCTCCGCAGCCGCCGCCGGCCCGCGGATCCCAAGGTCGGCCCGCGCCGGGCCCGACCGCGCCCCGCGCCCGTTCGCCGTCGTGGCGCCCGAGCTCCCCGCCGCCTACGCCGCCCGACTCCGCCGCCGGCGAGCGCGCCCGCCGCCCGGACTCGCGCGCCCGAGTCGGCCGCCGGATCCTCGCGCGCGCGCCGCCCGTGGAGGAGCTCGCCGTCGCACCGCGTCCTCCTCCCTCACCGGCGTGCCACCTCGCCACCTGCAGCGCCCTCCGCCGCCGTTGCCTGCGCCGTCGCCGGAGTTGCCCCGCCGCCGTCATCCCTCGTCGGCGCCGCCCCGCCTCGGATCCGGAGAGAGTGGATCAGATCCACCCGCTCCACGAACCAAACGTGCCTCCGCGTCCCAGATCTCGTCGTCCCGAATCCCTCCGTCCCGTTGACTTTCCTGATAGGTCTATTTTTCTTCTAAGTCCCCAGTATTTTTAGTTTTCTTCATCGCATCATAACTTTGCACCCGTGGCTCCATTTTGGACGTGTAGCATATCAAATTGTTCGTCTCGACGAGCACTTCATTTCATTCCATTGCACCATGTTCATTTGAGTTCATCTTGATTCCCTAAATGCTGTTGCAAGAGTGCTATGCAATATTAGTTTCAGTTTCTTAGCAGAGATTGGACATTTGTCATTTTTACCATGATTGATGTGTGCCTCCTATGAACTTGAGCCCTACATGTGTTTTGAAGTATGACATGCCATCTCTACATGGGTGTATGCCATGTATTTTTGTGATCTTTGTGGTGACTAGCACAAGCATGCAAAGTAGCTCTCGTAATGTTGCTGATTTCAGGGACTTAGAATTCTTCTAAGTCATTTCCCTGATTATATTTTTATGCCATGTATTCATGTTGCTTCAGAGTGATCCATGCCTCTTTTGAGCATGTTCAGTAAGGGTGATTTTGAGATATTGTTATGCTCTTTCCATCCATGTCTTTGTTTGAAATTATGGAGCACCTTAGCTTGACTCAATCGAGCTGTACTTTTGCTATAAAATGTTCCTGGCAGAATGTTTACGTGTTAAGCATTTTTGCCAAGGTTGTTGTAGTTGTTCCGTGCATGCTATGAGGTTGTTCTTGCCATGTTTAGCTTTTATGCCATGTCTACTTGCTGGGTGTATGCTTAGTTTGTCATGCAATGCCTTGTGGTGAGTGCATCGAGCTCGTAAACATGCCTACGTGAATCTGTTTTGCAATGTTCCAGTTTTTCTGCTAAGTCTGAATCTGTTAACGTAACTTGCTATGTTCACATGGTTGCCATTGTATCTTCTGATCCCTTTTGGCTTATGGCCAGTAAGGGACTTTTGTTGTATGTTTTGTGTAGCTCCATGCCATGCTTTGCCTTGCCATGATACGTGCCTGTAGCATGTTGTTATCTTGCTCTAAACATTGCTTCCTGATGTTAAATTCCTGCCATGTTGTTATTTTCACTAAGTCTGTAACATGTTATCTTTTGCACTTTTGCCATGCTTGTTTGAACCTGCTATTGTGTGAATTAGCCGTAGCTCAGTGTTCATCTTTTGTCAAGCATCTTGAGTGGATCCCTGCCATGGGATTTGTTGTTATGTTAGAGTGCAGTAGCTTGTTATTCTTGATGCATTTAGATGGCCTCGTGCTATTAATCGCAACCTTGTGCCATATTTGATTTGCTTGCCATTTGCAAACCGTGCATCCGATTCCGGTGATCTTTATATCGATTTCGACCGAAATCAACTCATCTTCCCAGCGGCACTCTTGGTTTTCCAAGTTGAGGCCTGGTTCAATCTTTCCCTTCCAAAGCATGCATATGCATTGCATATCACATCCCGCATATCATGCCATGTTTTGCATCATGTTGCGTGTGCATTGCACCGTGATTGATTGTTGGTCCTTTTGCTTGTGTTCTTGTCTTGGGTAGAGCTGGGAGACGAGTTCGTGTTTGAGGACCCGTTGAGTTAGTTTTCAAGGATCAAGCTTTCAACTTCTCGGAGAACTATGCAGGCAAGATGACCATACCCTCGAAATCACTTCTATCTTTGCTTGCTAGTTGCTCGCTCTTTTGCTATGCCTATGATGCGATACCTACCACTTGCTATATCATGCCTCCCATATTGCTAAGCCAAGCCTCTAACCCACCTTGTCCTAGCAAACCCTTGTTTTGGCTATGTTACCGCTTTGCTCAGTCCTTCTTATAGCGTTTTTAGTTGCAGGTGAAGATTGGAGTTTGTTCCATGTTGGAACATGGATATTTGTTGGGATATCACAATATATATTATTTACTTAATGCATCTATATACTTGGTAAAGGGTGGAAGGCTCGGCCTTATGCCTGGTGTTTTGTTCCACTCTTGCCGCCCTAGTTTCCGTCATACCGGTATTATGTTCCTTGATTTTGCGTTCCTTACACGGTTGGGTTATAATGGGAACCCCTTGACAGTTCGTGTTGGGGATATTACTACCAGTATGACCCGCCTAGGAGGGGCCGGGTCAGCCCTAATAGCGGATCACCTAAGAAGCCCAATATGCAGTCAAGATGATAGTTTATTAAACATATAAAAAGCCCAAGGGCCTCGGGCCGGCTTAAGGCCCGTTATTGTAAACCGCCATATGGACGGCAAATACTTGTACAGAAAGGCATGTAAAGAAAGTCACCAAGCCGGACATGATTATGAGCCGGCCGGGACTCCGTAGGCCACCTGGAGTCAACCCGTGTATATAAGGGGACGACCCGGTGGCGGTTTAGGGCAAGAAACAACCAAGTCGATAACCAAGCCGACGAGTTGAGCCTCTTGGAAGTCAAAACCTCAGCAATACCAATCCCAACTAGACGTAGGCTTTTACCTTCACCGTAAGGGGCCGAACTAGTATAAAACTCTCTCATGTCCTTTGTCCCGATTAACCCCTTTAAGCTTCCTAGTGCGATGGCCCTACGATTAAGTCCTTGCTCTAGGACATCTGCCGTGTCAACTCCAGAACAGTTGGCGCCCACCATGGGGCCTGCACACGGTGGATTTGAGTTCTTGAAGGGCAACTTCGAAGGGCTCAAGGGATACGCTGTGGGCCGGATGACCAAGAGTGTAACGCCCTCGATGCGGCTATAGCTCCCACGTGTCGAGGCACGACTTAGAGACATAACCGCATTGAAAGCAATGTCGCAAGTTAGGCAATCATCACAACATCCCATGTAATGTATAATAAAAGGGGGAGATACATAGTTGGCTTACACTCGCCACGTCACATCAAAGTACATAAATAACATCCATCATTCAAACACTCATGGCCCGACTACGGCGCCAAAATAGAAAAGAACCCAACATGCGACAAGGCCCCGAATCAAACCCCAACTGGGCACCACTACTGATCATCAGGAAAAGACACGTAGTAACGCTGAGAGTCCTCGTCGAACTCCCACTTGAGCTCGTAATCGTCACCTGGAGCGGAATCACCTGGACCTGAATCTGGTATAGTAGGAATCTGTGAGCCACGGGGACTCAGCAATCTCGCACCCTTGCGATCAAGACTATTTAAGCTTATAGGAAGGGTAAGGCAAATATATGTGGAGCTGCAGCAAGCGACTAGCATATATGGTGGCTATCTTATTTGCAAAAGAGAGCGAGAAGAGGAGGCAAAGCGCGAGCGAGAGTCTAAAGGAACAACCTGCGCAAGCATAACTCCAACACCGTGTCCACTTCCCGGACTCCGCCGAGAAGGGGCCATCATGGTAACACACACGGTTGATTCATTTTAATTAAGTTTAGTTCAAGTTATCTACAACCGGACATTAACAAATTCCCATCTGCCCATAACCGCGGGCACGGCTTTCGAAAGTTCAATCCCTGCAGGAGAGTCCCAACTTAGCCCATGACAAGCTCTCACGGTCAACGAAGGAATAGACCTCCTCCCAAGATGTTCCGATCAGACTCGGTATCTCGGTAACTCAAGACACTTCGACAGGTTAAAACAAGACCAGCAACACCGCCCGAATGTGCCGACAAATCCCGATAGGAGCTGCACATATCTCGTTCTCAGGGCACACTCAGATGAGACTAGCTACGAGTAAAACCAACCCTCAAGTTTCCCCGAGGTGGCCCCGCAGGCAGCTCAGTTCGGACCAACACTCAGAGGGAGCACTGGCCCGGGGGGGTTAAAATAAGATGACCCTTGGGCTCCGGTAACCCAAGGGAAAAAGAGGCTAGGTGGCGAATGGTAAAACCAAGGTTGGGCATTGCTGGAAAAGCTTTAAACAAGGCGAACTATCAAGGGGTTCCCATTATAACCCAACCGCGTAAGGAACGCAAAATCCGGGAACATAACACCGATATGACGGAAACTAGGGCGGCAAGAGTGGAACAAAACACTAGGCGGGAGGCCGAGCCTTCCACCCTTTACCAAGTATATAGATGCATTAAGATAACATAGCAATATAATGATATCCCAACAAGTAAATAAATGTTCCAACAAGGAACGGCTCCAATCTTCACCTGCAACTAGCAACGCTATAAGAGGGGCTGAGCAAAGCGGTAACATAGCCAATCAACGGTTTGCTAGGACATGGTGGGTTAGAGGTTCAACATGGCAATTGGGAGGCTGACAAGCAAAAGGTAGGCATCGTAGCATTGGCATAGCAAGAGCGAGCAAACTAGCATAGCAAAGATAGTAGTGATTTCGAGGGTATGATCATCTTGCCTGCACAGTTGTCAGAGTTGACTGGATCCTCACAAGCAAACTCAACAGGCTCCTCGGTAGCGAACTCGTCTCCTGGCTCTACCCAAACAAGACAAACAAGTAACAAGGACACAATCAACCACGTGCAAGACCAAGCAATATGATGAAATGATGATATGCTATGCGGGATGCGATGCGGGATGTCAAATGCAAGATATGACAGGAAATGCATGAACCTGGCCTCAACTTGGAATTCCAAGGGTGCCACTGGAAATATGAGATGAAATCGCTTGAAAACGATATAAAGAACGCCGGAATCGGAGTTACGGTTTGGAAATGGCAAGCGTTTCAAAAATGACACCGGTCTGCGATTTACAGCAAGTAGGCATCTAAATGCAATGAGATGAACATGCTACAGCACCCAAACATGACAACAAAATGCATGGCAGGGATGAACACAAGATTCTTAACAAAAGTCTAGCACTGAGCTACGGCCAAATCATCCATTAGGAGGTTCAAACAAGCATGGCAAAAACGCAAATGCAAAACAGATTTCAGACTTTGTGAAATTAACACTAGTCTGAAATTTCAGATCACGAAGCCCTCTTCGGAGCAGCAAAACAACATGATACATGACCTAATTAAGACAAGTAAGAACATGGAATGGAGCTACTCAACAAGCTTAACAAAATACCCAAAGTGACCTGGGGCCAAAAGGGTCCACAAAATATACTAACGGGCACACGAACATAGCTAAAACACAAACAGTTTTCAGACTTAGTGAAAACTGAGACATGCTGAAATATAACTCACGAAGGCATGTAAACGAGCTCGATGCACTCACTACGGTGCAAGTCATGACAAGGCAATCATACAGACATTAAGAAGGCACAAAATTCTAGCTAGACATGGCAAGAACAATGGCATAGCATGCACGGATCAACTACAATAGCATCGGCAAAATCGCAAACGAGTTGACGATCTGCCCAGATTCACCACGAAGCAAAAGTAGAGCTCGATTGACTCAAGCTAGGTTGCTCCATAATTGCAAGTAAAGACATGGATGGATAGAGCATAACATGATTAACAAAACTCCTTTACTGATCATCCTCAAAAGAGGCACGGATCACTAGGAAACAAGCTGAACATATGGCATCATGAACTAAATAATCCCAGACTTAGTAAAAACTACCAAGTCCCTGAAAACAGATTCACCGGGTGCCTCACTTTGCAAGCTTGCACAAGTCACCACACACATCTTAAAAATGCATGGGTTGCACCTCTGGAAAGATAACAAAATCCTTAAACAAAACATATGAAGGACTCACAGGCATAGCATGCACACAACAAACATGGCAAAAATGACAAAAGTCCAAGATGAACTAACAGATCTGACAATTAACTCACGAAGGCCTCTTCTAACAGCATTTCGGGCATCAAGATGAACTTAAATGAAAATGATGCAATGGAATGAAATGATGTACTCGTCGAGGCGAACATTTTGATATACTATATGTCCAAAACGGAGCTACGGATGCTAAATTACGGGGCCTCGAACATAGGCACATGGATCTGCAATCTCGGGACTTAGAGAAAATTTCACCTCCGCGAAAAAGTCAACGCGGGACGGGTTCGCCCCGGGACGGAGGGATCCGGGCGCGGCAAGGGTGTTTGGTTCACCGTCTTGGTGGATCTGATCCATCTTCGGCCCGATCCGACCGGATCGGACTCCGGCGATGGCGGCGGCGACCGACGACCGGAGCGGCGCGGAGCGGGTGGCGGGGACGGCGTCCGACGGCGGAGATGGCGGGCCGCGGCGGCGCTGCGACGGGAAGGTGGCGGAGCAGGCGGTGTGGCGCGCGGCGTCGCGCGGCTGGCGGCAGGCGATGGCGGCGGCTGGGCAAGGCGGCGGCGATGGCGGCGGCTGGGCGAGGCGGCGGCGATGGCGGCTCCGGCCACCGGAGTCGGAAGAGGCGGCGGGGATGGCAGCCTCGGGCGGCGGCGCTCGGATGGGCTCGCGGGGGCCTGGATCGGGCCTCCCGGGCCGGCGGCGGTGGTAGGTGGCGGAGGCCACGTGGCGCGACGTGATTGGCGGCGGCGGGCGGTGGCGGACGTGTCCGGCGCCGGGCGGACGTGTCCGGCGCGCGGAGGAGAAAAATAGGGTTTCGGGGAGAGGGAGAGATCCGAAAAAACGGGGGGGTCTATTTATAGGCATAGGGGGAGTTAGGAGAGTCCAAATGAGGTGCGGTTTTCGGCCACGCGATCGTGATCGAACGCTCTAGGACATGGAGCAGAGTTTGGTGGGTTTTGGGCCAAATTGGAGGGGTGTTTGGCTGCAACACACACGAGGCCTTTTCGGTCCCTCGGTTAACCGTTGGAGTATCAAACGAAGTCCAAATGATACGAAACTTGACAGGCGGTCTACTGGTAGTAAACCAAGGCCGCTTGGCAAGTCTCGGTCCAATCCGGAAATGTCTAATCCCCACACACGAAAGAAAGCTAGAAATGACCACCGGAGGGGAACGAAGCACCGGAATGCAAAACGGACAACGGGGAAAAAGCTCGAATGCATGAGATGAACACGGATGCAAATGCAATGCACATGATGACATGATATGAGATGCATGACAAAGAAAACAACACACGGAGACAAAGACCCGAACCCGAGGAAATAAATATAACTTAACGCCGGAAACGGCAAGAGTTGGAGTACAAATAGGGAAAGTTACATCCGGGGTGTTACAAAGAGTCATCACGGCAAGATCTACATCGACGACGAAGGCTGGGGCCCCGAGGCCGGCTCAATCAAGTACGGGTACAGGGTCCCCTTCGGCGGAATTCACGTCTTTTCATCGGCCGGATCGGTGAGTCAGGCCCTGAGCCGGATGTCCACACCGACCTCATCGAAATGGCTCAGCGCGCCGGGTCCGCCCGTGTTCAATCTATCGTGAAGCATGCCTTCGTAGGCTGCATCCATGGCGGTGAATACTCCAAAGGATCGATGGAAGGCGGGGAGACGGCCATCTGCTCTGATACTGCATCATCAACAGGTGAGACGGACTCGTTGTACCAACTGCAAGACGGCATGCTCGGGGGCTGTTCCGATGGCAGCAGTATTTCGGACCCCCTTGGGCCGTCGAATTGGGCCGGAGTCTTCATGGCAGGGACGCAGCCCGGGCAGAACTCCACCACAGCGACAGCAGCAGCCACCGAGTCGGCAGCAGCCGGGTCAGGAGACCCCGCGCGCCCCCCGACTCAGGTTCTCATGGACCTCATGGATAAACTGACGACTCTGTTAGTCGTTGCGGTAGAGCCGGCGGATAAAGCCCAGCATGACGCGGAAGTAGCACGCCTGCGGGAGGAGATGGTGCAAGCTAAGGAAAATCTGGCCGCGGAGGAAACCCGGATGGCAGCAGAACGAGCAGCTTTGGATGCTCGTGCTCAGCAGCTTCAAGCAGAAACCTTCCGGCTCTCGGTGGATCTTAATGCATCAAACAAAGTCATGAGGAGGAGGCGTCAGAAAACTCAGTCGCGTCTGCCTCTAACACTGGATCCGAGGAATCTGTTCCATACACCCGGAGCTAGAGGGAGCAACCCGCCGGAGGCAAACCGGGTCACGACGCCCGGTGCACCAGTTTAGCCACGCACCATGGAGCCGCCGCGCATGAATACAGCTCCTCCTTGTTATATATCAACACCCCCGGGTCACTTCTCCAACCCCATGGAGAACCTCATTGCAGCGTCGGCTCGTTTGGCAGCTCTCCCGATGGAAGGCGACTCGCCAGCAGCAATTGAAACCCGGAGGATAAGAGAACTACTTCAGACAGCTTTGGCCCAGCAGGATGCATACTCCTACAGTCGAGACAGAATTCATTCAACTCCTCGCCCAAGCCGGAGCCCGAGTTATAGTAGGCACATGGAATCTGCAGAGATGTCAAGTAATGCTCAACGCCACAACCGGTCATATAGGCATGAACCAGTGCAGGCTGGAGCCCTTAACTTGGCGGATCAGGAGAGGATTCGTCAAGAGGCGGAACGGGCGGCTCAGATAGCAGCAGAGCAGGCGGCTCACCAAACCTTTCCGGCTTATCCAGCAACCTCGGTTGAGGTAGGAGTGGCTACAAGAACCGGAGGCGTACCTTGCCTGGTCCCAGCCATACGCAATGAGCGGTTGCCCAAGGATTTCGAGGGACCTCGTAAGGTGCCTAACTACACGGCTGATTTACAGCCAGGGCTTGGATTGAGAGTTATGAGATGACTATGGAGCTGTTGGAGGTTAGTGATGCTGCAATGGCCAAGTACTTTACCATGATGTTGGATGGAACGGCTCAGACCTGGTTGAAAGGATTACCACCCAATTCCATCGGCTCATGGGCAGAGTTGAAGGCACGGTTCATCCAGAACTTTAAGGACACGTGTAAGCAGCCAATGTCGATTATGGACCTGACCAATTGCAAGTAAGAGGATGGAGAATCTACAACCCATTGGGTGCGCCGGGTCAAGGAGATACATTCATATGATAAGATGGATGCCGGCTCAGCAGTCTTGATGTTGGAGAAAAATTGCCGTTTTGAACCTTTGAAGCAGAAGTTGGGGCGGCTTAAACGTGACTGTAATGACATGGGAACGTTGATGGCGGCTCTTGTCAAGTACGCTGATTCTGATACCACCAAAGACCCGGTGTCTGACGAGGAAAATGCAATAAAGGGAAAGAAGAACGGCAATGGCAAGGGTCACTAGCATAACCCGGCGAATCAGGGAGGTAATAAACGTAAGGCTGATGAGTTTGTTGCTAACACTAATGCACAGGGCGGTAATCAGCGGCGCAAGGGTAGACAACCCCCTCGATAGGGCGGGTCAGGCCCCACCCTTGAGCAGTTGTTGAATGAACCTTGTCCAAGACACGGCATCCGGGAGAAGCCAGCCACCCACCTGTGGAAGGACTGCATGATCATGAAGGCATTTAAAAATTCAAATGCATTTGATGGGGGTCACGGCCCAGGTGGCGGCTCAGGTAGAGGCGGCTTTCAGGGTCCGGGCGCCGGTTTAAGCGAAGGAGGTTTTCATGGTCAGGGTCATCCTGGTCACCAGGGAGGATATAATCAGCAACATGGCCAAGGGAATCAACAGCAGCAACAATCCGGCTATCAGAGCAACCCGAAACAGTTAAGTAGTGGACAATATCATGTCTTTACTACCAGTTTATGTAAGAGAGACCAGAAACTCCACAAGAGGGCCGTCATTGCCGTTGAACCAGCAATTCCACGTTATCTACGTTGGTCAGAGAAGCCTATTGTGTGGAGCAGAGAGGATCACCCGCCCCGGGTTGATAATCCGGGCCATTTGGCTTTGGTCGTGGCACCTCAGGTTGGTGGGTACAAGTTTACAAAGGTACTCATGGATGGAGGCAGCAGCATCAACATCCTTTACTATGAGACATTCCACCGGATGGGATTAACGGATAAAAATCTTAAACAATCCAACACTGTTTTTCATGGTGTGGTACCCGGTAAGTCGGCATACCCAGTCGGTAAGATCGAGCTGGAGGTAGCTTTTGGGGATGAGTATGACTCCAGGGCAGAAAAATTAACCTTTGAAGTGGTTAAGATCAAAAGCCCATATCATACTCTGTTTGGGTGGTCGGCTTATGCCAAGTTCATGGCTCGGCCGTGTTACGTGTATTTGCAGCTCAAGATGCCGGGTCACAAGGGCACCATTACAGTCCATGGGAGCCGGAAGATAGCCTTGGAATGTGAAGAGGGGGATGCTGCCTATGCTGAATCTGTTTGTGCAACAGAGGAGTTGAAATTCTACAAGGATCATGTTGACCCGGCGGACATGACGTCATTAAAGAAACCAACAACAGAGCATGAGCCGGAGTTAAAGTTCAAATCAGCTGATGACACTAAGATGGTTGACTTTGTGCCTGGCGATTCATGCAAACAGTTCATCATCAGCGCAAACTTGGATCCGAAATAGGAAAGCGCGCTCATCGAGTTCATCCGTGAGAACTAGGACATCTTTGCATGGAAACCTTCAGACATGTTGGGTGTCCCGAGGGAACTCGCTGAGCACACTCTTAATATCGATCCAAAGTTCAAACCTGTCAGACAGTTTCTTCGGCGGTTCAATGAAGAAAGGCGCAAGGCCATCGGAGAAGAGGTGGCCCGACTCTTAGCGGCTGGGTTCATTGTGGAGGTCTTTCACCCAGAATGGTTAGCTAACCCGGTGCTCGTGCTCAAAAAGAATGGCACCTGGCGTATGTGTGTGGATTACACAGATTTAAACAAGGCTTGTCCGGCTGATCCTTTTGCTCTTCCACGTATTGATCATATCATTGATGCTACGGCGGGTTGCGCACGGTTGAGTTTCTTAGATGCTTACTCCAGTTATCATCAGATTAAGATGACAGTCAAGGATCAAGAGAAGACAACATTTATAACTCCTTTTGGGGCTTTCTGCTATGTGTCTATGCCTTTTGGGCTTAAGAGTGCCCAGGCGACTTACCAGCGGTGTGTGCAGAATTTTCTTCACAATCAAATAGGCGCAATGTCCATGCCTATGTGGATGATATAGTGGTGAAATCCAGGGAAGAGGAAACCTTGGTCACAGACCTGAAAGAGACTTTTGATAATCTTCGGGTTTATAAGATGATGCTTAACCCGGCCAAGTGTGTTTTTGGAGTGCCAGCCAGCAAGCTCTTGGGTTTTCTGGTGTCTAATCGAGGTATTGAAGCTAACCCGTAGAAAATCAAGGCAATCACATCTCTAGCCAAACCAACCTGCATCAATGATGTTCAACGACTAGCGGGCCGTGTGGCTGCTTTGAGCCGGTTCATAAGCCGGTTAGGGGAAAAGGCTATGCCTCTATATCAATTGATGAAGAAAACGGATGTTTTTGTTTGGAGTGATGCTACGAACGCCGCTTTTGAGGATCTGAAGGCACAGCTAGCTGAGCTGCCGGTCCTAGCTGCTCCAATTGAGAAAGAGCCGCTATTGTTATACATGGCTGCCAACTCACGGGCTGTTAGTGTGGCTATGGTAGTAGAACGCAAGGAGGCTGGCAGAGAGCATCCGGTTCAGTGGCCGGTTTATTATGTCAGTGAAGTGCTAATTGAGTCTAAGCAACAATATCCACATTGGCAGAAGCTTGTTTATGGGGTGTTCATGGCAAGCCGGAAGCTTAAACATTACTTCCAGGGACATCCAATTACTGTGGTTAGCTCCGCTCCTTTGGGAGACATTATTCAAAACAGAGAAGCTATAGGGCGAGTTGCCAAGTGGGCAATTGAGCTTGGGTCTCATGGGCTGAAGTATGTTCCACGCACTGCGATTAAGTCCAAGCCCTGGTTGACTTCATCAATGACTGGACAGAGATGCAGATGCCAGAAGAAAAGTCGGACAACACATATTGGACTATTCATTTTGATGGGTCCAGGCAATTGGAAGGCTCGGGGGCTGGAGTTGTATTAACTTCCCCACGAGGTGATAAATTTTGTTATGTGTTATGATTGATGTTTCCGTGCACTAATGTGACGCCCGGATAATCAAAATACAGTAATCCACTGTTAAGGGTGCCATGTCAGTTATGTTACTGTTACTAATCCTCGGTTGATCCAAATCACAATCCAAGTTCAAATTTAAAATAGAAGTACAAAATTCAAATTTCTCAAACATGCAAAGTAAAATGTTCGAGAGGTGACAAATAATGCGTAGGTAATTATGGTGCAGAAAACATCTTTTTATAAAGTAGTTAAAAGCGCTAGTTTAATAAAAACTACAGTAAAACTAATATTTAAATGTCTTTTAAATACTAAACAAATATAAACTAATTATTTAGGGTGCCAAATCAATTATGGCAGTGTCATAAGTATTAGTACTAATTTAGGGCTAGGTTTATAATTTATAAAACAAAGGTAAGAGTAAACAGAAAAGAAATTGAAAAGGAGAAAGAAAAGGAAAACGAGCAAACAAAAAAAAAGAAAGGAAAAGAAAACATGACCCCCCCGTGCTGGGCCAAGTGGCCCAGCTGGCCTAAGCCGCCCGAACGGGCCGGCCCACCCCACGGCCCAGCCGGCCCCCCCTACTCTCTCCATAACCCCCCCAAAACCCTAGACGTTTCCCCCGTCGCCCCACTCGCCCCACGACTCCCTCTCGTTCCCCTCCTCCTCTCTCGCTGGATCTGGATCGGGAGGGCTCGATCCCGTCCCTGTCGCCGCCACCCGGATCGAACCCCGCCATCGCCGCCGCCCGGAGCTCCCCCACTGGACCGCCTCCTCTTCGGCGCATCGTCTCCAACCTCCTCCCCGTGCCCCACTGCCACACTCCCTACATCTACGGTGAGGCTCGGCCTCCACCCCCCTCTCTTCCGTGCCTCACGCCCCGCTCCGGCCACAGCCTTGCCCGCACCGCTCCCTAGCCTCGCCTACAGCCTTGCGCGCTGCTCCTGCGGCTGCTTGCTGTGCTTGCGCGCCGCCGCCTGGCAGCGCCCGCCTGGGCCATCCCGTGCCACCGCATGCCCCAGCTCCCCTCGCCCTGCTCGCCAGCCCCGCAGTCGCCGTCCACGCCATGCTCGCGCCGTCCGCCGTCCCGCTCCGCCCCTGCCCCTTGCCCTGGCCGGCGCCCTCCTCCGCCCTAGCCAGCGCCAGGGACCAGTCGGGCTGCGCGCGCCCTATCGCCACGGTGGCCTCGCCCTGCTGCGCCGCATGGAGGCCCCCGCGCCCTGCCTAGCTCGCCGTGGCCACCGGCCTCTCCCTGCTCCGGCGCCCTGCCGGGCTTGCCCGCCCGCTCGGGCTGCGCCCCACGCCCGTGCCCGCTAAGGCCACAGCGGCCTTTTGACAGCTGGGCCCCAAACCCCCTCTGTGTCTATGACGAAGGGGGCCCCCACCCCCCCAGAACGGATTTAAAAAAAATTATTAATTAATTAATTAATCTTAATTAATTAATTAACTTAATTAATTAATTAAAGAATTAATTAAACTAATTAATCCTGATTAGATTAGCCTAAGCAGATAACTAAACCCTAGTTAAACTAACAGAGTATGACAGGTGGGTCCCACTGGACCCACGCATCAGTTGACCCAGTCAACCCCTGTTGACTGGTGACATCAGCATGACATCATGCTGATGTCATAAATCCAAATTTCGAATTAAATTAAATAATTAATTAAATTCCAGAAATTAGTAAAATCTTTAGAAAATCATATATTTTAATCCGTAACTCGGATTAAATTATTTTCAACATGAAAGTTGCTCGGAACGACGAGACGAATCCGGATGCGCGGCCCGTTCGTCCGCCACGCATCCCTAGCATAGCGAACACGCAACTTTTCCCCTCCGACTCCTCTGCCCGAAAACGCGAAACACCGGGGATAATTTCCCGGAGGTTCCTCCCCTTCACCGGTACCACCTCGTACCGCGTTAGGGCACACCTAGCATCACGCCTTGTCATGTCATGCATTGCATTATGTTGTTTTGCATTATTTTTTTGTTTCTTCCCCTCTTCTCTCGCTAGACACCGAGACCGGACGCCCGCTGCTACCAGTACGACTACGGTGTTGACGCCCCTCTCTCTTTGCCAGAGCAACCAGGCAAGCCCCCCCCTTGATCACAGATATCGCCTACTCTTTCCTCTACTGCTTGCATTAGAGTAGTGTAGCATGTTACTGCTTTCCGTTATCCTATTCTGATGCATAGCTGTCCTTGCTACTACTGTTGTTACCTTTACCTGCAATCCTAAATGCTTAGTATAGGATGCTAGTTTATCATCAGTGGCCCTACATTCTTGTCCGTCTGCCATGCTTACTATCGGCGTGATCACTCGGAAGGTGATCACGGTATATACTATATACTTATACATGAATACATGTGGATGACTAAAAGACGGGTTCGGCTTCGTAGGAGTCCCGCGAGTGGATCTTTGTGGCGAAGCGACAGGGCAGGTTTGAGACCACCTAGGAGAGAGGTGGGCCTGGCCTGGTCGGTGTTCGCGAGTATAACACGTTTAACGAGATCTTGGGTATTTGATCTGAGTCTGGCTACTGGCCTATACGCACTAACATCTAACGCGGGGACAGTTATGGGCACTCGACGTCGTGGTATCAGCCGAGGCCTTCGTGACGTCAGCGACTGAGTGGCGCGCGCCGGATTGGACTGGAACGCCTGCTAGGCTAGGTCTGCTTCCGGCCGCGTTCGCAACATGCAGGTGTGCAAAGGGCGATGGGCCCAGACCCCTGCGCCATAGGATTTAGACCGGCGTGGTGACCTCTCTTTTGTGCCTAGTTAGGGCTGCGACGTGTTGATCTTCCGAGGCCGGGCATGACCCAGAAAAGTGTGTCCGGCCAAATGGGATCGAGCGTGTTGGGAAATGTGGTGCACCCCTGCAGGGAAGTTAATCTATTCGAATAGCCGTGATCTTCGGTAACAGGACGACTTGGAGTTGTACCTTGACCTTATGACAACTAGAACCGGATACTTAATAAAACACACCCTTCCAAGTACCAGATACAACCGGTGATCGCTCTCTCACAGGGCGACGAGGGGAGGATCATCGGTTAGGGTTATGCTATGCGATGCTACTTGGAGGACTTCAGTCTACTCTCTTCTACATGCTGCAAGATGGAGGTTACCATAAGCGTAGTCTTCGAAAGGACTAGCTATCCCCCTCTTATTCTGGCTTTCTGCAGTTTAGTCCACATAAGATATCCTTTTTTCCATTTGATACCAATGCATACATATGTAGTGTAGCTCCTTGCTTGCGAGTACTTTGGATGAGTACTCACAGTTGCTTTGCTCCCCCTTTTTTCCCCTTTCTATACTCGATTGCTGCGACCAGACGTTGGAGCCTAGGAGCCAGACGCCACCATCGCCGACGACTACTACTACTCGGGAGGTGCCTACTACTACGTGCAGCCCTCTGACGGCGGCCAGGAGTAGTTAGGAGGATCCCAGGCAGGAGGCCTGCGCCTCCTTCGATCTGTATCCCAGTTTGTGCTAGCCTTCTTAAGGAAAACTTGTTTAACTTATGTCTGTACTCAGATATTGTTGCTTCCGCTGACTCGTCTATGATCGAGCTCTTGTATTCGAGCCCTCGAGGCCCCTGGCTTGTAATATGATGCTTGTATGACTTATTTTATTTGTAGAGTTGTGTTGTGATATCTTCCCGTGAGTCCTTGATCTTGATCGTACACATTTGCGTGCATGATTAGTGTACGATCAAATTGGGTGCGTCACAAGTTGGTATCAGAGCCGACTGCCTGTAGGAATCCCCTTTTACAACTCCTTGGCCGAAGTCGAGTCTAGTGATTGCAAAACTTTTACTAACATGGCTGTGTGGCTTACGAGCCCACGTCGCCATTGGGTGGTATTAGGATCTTTTACTCCTCGTCTATACTCTGGGAATCTGATCTCTCTTCTATTCGGGTTAAATGATTTTGCTAAAATCTAACTCTAGGTTCTCGTTACCACTTCCTGCCGGAGAACCCTTTCATTACGGATGATCAACTGCTTCAACAGAAGATTCTGACAATACTCTTCGATATTTTCTCGAGACCTTGTGTCTGTTGCTTTTGCAATCCCCTACCACCGAAAAATCCCTATGGATAAATACTTACACCTGTCGTTCTTGCTTTTATTCCTAGTTGGTCTTGTTATTACAAGATACCCCGAAATACTCGTCGTTGTTTCAATAATCCTTTGAGCTTACTGCCTTTCTGTTCTTTGTCACCTGAATACCCCTATGGATAATTCTCACACTTATCGAGTATCCGCTCACCCCCAGTTGTTCATGTGTTACACAATGGTCTTCGAAATACTATTCGATCTTCCGAAAATCCTCAGCAGCTTATTGCTCTTGAAATTCTTTGCTTGCTTGCGTTATGGTTAATCCCATAAGTATAGTAATCTTATTGGCATTCTTTGCCACCGTCTTTTTGATCCTATTGATTCAACATGAGTGCGAATGCACGCAATCATCACTCGGATCCTAGAATTCATCCTTCCGGCTCAGACGCCAGTTTAAACCTGAGCTGGATCTCGACCAATCAATTGACCATCGATCGTACCCCTAAGGCTATTCAACTTATCCATCCCTGATCAGAGCATTGCTTCTGATCCCCTGTCTTGGAATTGATAATTCCTTTGCATTTGAGCCTTGAATTAGTCAGTTGTTTCTAAAGTCTGATCTCCTTGCATTGTTTCTCCCTCTGGTTGAGTACCGATGCTCACACCAGATCCCTTGAGGACCACCAGATCCTTTGTTGGATTTTATCCGACAGTGTCCATCATATTCAATAAGTCTGTGAGCCTTTCCTCGGATACATAATGCCTTTGGTAAATTGTATCCTCTGCTTTCTCAAGCATGCTCTACCATCGAGCTTGTATTATTTATTCTTGAAATTTGTGGTATATACTCCTAAGATGCCTTGATGGGTTGAACCTATGCCTTCCCCAAACGGTATGAACCCGAAAGTTTTCGCGAGTCATACTCTTCTGTTGCTCCGCCAGATAAAATTTCTACACTACAGCCTCATCAAAAGCGAGAAGTAAAATGAAAGGTTATGCATTGAAGAAGTGGGAGTCGACCTTGAGCCCTTGTGTTCATGCCCATGGACACGATGTAGATCTTATCGTTAAAGCTTCTCTTAAATTAAATTATTCCTTTGGTATAAGTTCATCTTATATCTGGGATCTGACCTTTTGCAATCGTGGTTTCGACCATGTTCTCTTTTAAATACCATTTCGCGTGCAAGTTTAAGCGCTTGTCTTCTGTAGAGCAATACCCCAGTCCAACCTCTACTTTGATCCGTCATCGAGTATTACCCCCTCTGGTATCTCGAGATTAGCATGGAACTGCATAACTTCTTATGAGTTCTTCTTCAAGTATTATTTGACTTTCGCTGCATCATCATTTGACTTGATGTCATCGCCAACCGATTACATCTTCATGAAATTTCTCGACAACTGTCGTGGTCATCATCAACATCCTGAGCTCTTCCAAGATATATATCGAATTCTTGATGAGAAATACCATCATCGCCCCTCAATAGTTTGTGTTATCACCGACCACTTTATTGCCTTCCGTTCAACACAAACTTATTCGTGTTTTGAGTTATACCTTGAGATCCTTGCTATCCAGCATTTGTTCTTCTTTACTTTCGAATGTTACCACCTTTTATGTCAAGAATGTCGTGGTAATTTTACCACCTCTTGAGAATTCTTGATATAGTAATATCTCTCGCCTTTTGCGTTCATTTCTTGGTCTCCGTATTGTTTCTAACCGGAATACCGACTAATGGTCTGTGTTGTGCAAATTCTAAACTTCTAGCAACCCTATTGCTTTGAAGTTATTGGTCTACAGTTTCATTCTAAGTCTATTGCTTATTGAATCATCATTCGAACATTGATCGTGCTACCTAGTCCAGATTCCTGGGTGCACCCTTCTATCATTGTTCAGTTGTGTATGTTTCCCTCGAGCATACATCATTATATCATTTGATTCGACAAATGATATTTCCTTGTTCACATAATTGTGGAAATCAATTCTTTGGAAACCTCGATGATTTGTTGCTGAGCCTATCAGCCACCTCCTCATCCTCTCCTTGGTTTACTGATGAACTCTTGTTTCAGAACCCGCTTCCATTTTTCATTTCCCGAGAATCTTACGATGTCTTCTCGTCAATTTGTGTTGCACCTTTTCTTCTCAGACATCCTGAGTCTGAGGTATCATGTCACCAATCAGATATGAATCTCGGTCAGACATTATGGTTGGAACATAATTCCAGGAGTTATAACATTAGTCTTTGACCCGATAAGGTGATGTCATGCCTAGCACACCTGGCCGGCGGACCTATTGTTATAGTTTCCATTTTAGTAAGGTTATCCATTCTTCCATGAGGAAATTGTAAGACTTATTCTATAAGTTGTTACTGATGGATCCTTTGTGTATCCATAGCCTGGTCTTTATTTGTTAGCCATGTCAATGCTATCTCGAAGCATGTCTATGGTACTCCGATTTTCAACAAAAACATTTGAAGACCAGTGTTAAATGTTTCTTGCTCAATTATCCAAACACCGATGTACGGGTAATGTCATGAAATTTCTCTCCCCTTACCTAAAGAGTTTTCTACATTATATCCTATCATGGATATCATACTCTGCTTGTCCTTGGGAAGGATATACCCTTGAAATATGTGTTTAAACACATTTTCCTTTCCATTGTTCTGTTTAATCTAATAATCACATTTTCCTTTTCATTGGTTGGGTTAACGTTTCTTGTGATCTAAATGATCTAAGAAGTAATATTCTCCTGCTTATGTAAACACCTCGGTGTACAATTCTGTCAGCAAGACCCTGTTACTATTGTTGATGACATTCCGATAACCACCGATGGACGAGAACCTTGCCTATTGGTCTGCCTCGTTTCAACGAGCAGGGAAATGGTTCTCTTCGTCCCTCGCCCTTGGTACCAACGTTGATGCCAACTTAACTGACATGCTATCCTCTGACATACCTTGCTATCTTGACCGTGCACCTGATAGTGCTTTCCTGCTTTCAACCCACATGGTGAGCCCATAAACCACAGGTTCCAGGATCGAAACCTGACTCTCATGTACACACCCTGTTGTCAAAGTTATTCCTCGCGCTTGACTTCGTATGTAATTTATGGGCCACCTGCCTAGTGATCTATTCTAGCATCAGGCGCAATACTTATTCTCATTGCCCTGAAACCCTTTCACCCACTGATTAGGCATTGAACGATTGCCTGGCCACTTGAAACTTCCATTGTGCACCTTCTTACTTCGCTCTCGATAATTTCGTAAGTTTCAATTCGAGAGTTACTTCCGCCACCTTCCTCGATGTTATCTACCAGATAGTCGACCTTGCAGAGGTTTGTTCTCCCAGAATGCCCACCCTGTATTTCTTTCGTAAGTACGATGGAGATCCTGAAGGAAGGACGACAACTTCATCATGATGACCTGAAGCAGAGAAATAAAGACATCAACATAATGGATCGACCGCTTAAAAAAGAGCAACCAAGATTGAGGACGCCCATTAGAATTTCGTAACCAAATACCTTCCACCTCCATTCCCCTCTTAAATCTCGGGACGAGATTTCTTGTAGTGGAGGAGAATTGTGACGCCCGGATAATCAAAATACAGTAATCCACTGTTAAGGGTGCCATGTCAGTTATGTTACTATTACTAATCCTCGGTTGATCCAAATCACAATCCAAGTTCAAATTTAAAATAGAAGTCCAAAATTCAAATTTCTCAAACATGCAAAGTAAAATGTTCGAGAGGTGACAAATAATGCGTAGGTAATTATGGTGCAGAAAACATCTTTTTATAAAGTAGTTAAAAGCGCTAGTTTAATAAAAACTACAGTAAAACTAATATTTAAATGTCTTTTAAATACTAAACAAATATAAACTAATTATTTAGGGTGCCAAATCAATTATGGCAGTGTCATAAGTATTAGTACTAATTTAGGGGCTAGGTTTATAATTTATAAAACAAAGGTAAGAGTAAACAGAAAAGAAATTGAAAAGGAGAAAGAAAAGGAAAACGAGCAAACGAAAAAAAGAAAGGAAAAGAAAACATGACCCCCCCCGCTGGGCCAAGTGGCCCAGCTGGCCTAAGCCGCCCGAACGGGCCGGCCCACCCCACGGCCCAGCCGGCCCCCCTACTCTCTCCATAACCCCCCCGAAACCCTAGACGTTTCCCCCGTCGCCCCACTCGCACCACGACTCCCTCTCGTTCCCCTCCTCCTCTCTCGCTGGATCTGGATCGGGAGGGCTCGATCCCGTCCCTGTCGCCGCCGCCCGGATCGAACCCCGCCATCGCCGCCGCCCGGAGCTCCCCCACTGGACCACCTCCTCTTCGGCGCATCGTCTCCAACCTCCTCCCCGTGCCCCACTGCCACGCTCCCTACATCTACGGTGAGGCTCGGCCTCCACCCCCCTCTCTTCCGTGCCTCACGCCCCGCTCTGGCCACAGCCTTGCCCGCACCGCTCCCCAGCCTCGCCTACAGCCTTGCGCGCTGCTCCTGCGGCTGCTTGCTATGCTTGCGCGCCGCCGCCTAGCAGCGCCTGCCTGGGCCGTCCCGTGCCACCGCATGCCCCAGCTCCCCTCGCCCTGCTCGCCGGTCCCGCAGTCGCCGTCCACGCCATGCTCGCGTCGTCCGCCGTCCCGCTCCGCCCCTGCCCCTTGCCCTGACCGGCGCCCTCCTTCGCCCTAGCCAGCGCCAGGGACCAGTCGGGCTGCGCGCGCCCTATTGCCACGGTGGCCTCGCCCTGCTGCGCCGCATGGAGGCCCCCGCGCCCTGCCAAGCTCGCCGTGGCCACCGGCCTCTCCCTGCTCCGGCGCCCTACCGGGCTTGCCCGCCCGCTCGGGCTGCGCCCCACGCCCGTGCCCGCTAAGGCCACAGCGGCCTTTTGACAGCTGGGCCCCAAACCCCCTCTGTGTCTATGACGAAGGGGGCCCCCACCCCCCAGAACGGATTTAAAAAAATTTATTAATTTATTAATTAATCTTAATTAATTAATTAACTTAATTAATTAATTAACTCAATTAATTAATTAAAGAATTAATTAAACTAATTAATCCTGATTAGATTAGCCTAAGCAGATAACTAAACCCTAGTTAAACTAACAGAGTATGACAGGTGGGTCCCACTGGACCCACGGATCAGTTGACCCAGTCAACCCCTGTTGACTGGTGACGTCAGCATGACATCATGCTAATGTCATAAATCCAAATTTCGAATTAAATTAAATAATTAATTAAATTCCAGAAATTAGTAAAATCTTTAGAAAATCATATATTTTAATCCGTAACTCGGATTAAATTATTTTCAACATGAAAGTTGCTCGGAACGACGAGACGAATCCGGATGCGCAACCCGTTCGTCCGCCACGCATCCCTAGCATAGCGAACACGCAACTTTTCCCCTCCGACTCCTCTGCCCGAAAACGCAAAACACCGGGGATAATTTCCCGGAGGTTCCTCCCCTTCACCGGTACCACCTCGTACCGCGTTAGGGCACACCTAGCATCACGCCTTGTCATGTCATGCATCGTCATGCTTTTGTTTGCATTATATTTATTGTTTCTTCCCCCTCTTCTCTCGCTAGACATCGAGACCGACGCCGCTGCTACCCAGTACGACTACGGTGTTGACGACCCCTCTCTCTTGCCAGAGCAACCAGGCAAGCCCCCCCCCCTTGATCACCAGATATCGCCTACTCTTTTCTCTACTGCTTGCATTAGAGTAGTGTAGCATGTTACTGCTTTCCGTTAATCCTATTCTGATGCATAGCCTGTCCTTGCTACTACTGTTGTTACCTTTACCTGCAATCCTAATGGTTAGTATAGGATGCTAGTTTATCATCAGTGGCCCTACATTCTTGTTCGTCTACCATGCTATACTATCGGGCCGTGATCACTCGGGAGGTGATCACGGGTATATACTATATACTTTATACATGATACATGTGATGACTAAAAGACGGGTCGGCTCGTAGGAGTACCCGCGAGTGGATCTTTGTGGCGAAGCGACAGGGCAGGTTGAGACCACCTAGGAGAGAGGTGGTCCTGGCCCTGGTCGGTGTTCGCGGATACTTAACACGTTTAACGAGATCTTGGTATTTGATCTGAGTATGGCTACTGGCCTATACGCACTAACCATCTACGCGGGGACAGTTATGGGCACTCGACGTCGTGGTATCAGCCGAAGCCTTCGTGACGTCAGCGACTGAGTGGCGCGCGCCGGATTGGACCGTAAGCCTGCTCTTGTATTAAGGGGGCTAGTTCTGCTTCCGGCCGCGTTCGCAACGTGCAGGTGTGCAAAGGGCGATGGGCCCAGACCCCTGCGCCATAGGATTTAGACCGGCGTGCTGACCTTTCTGTTGTGCCTAGGTAGGGCTGCGACGTGTTGATCTTCCGAGGCCGGGCATGACCCAGGAAAGTGTGTCCGGCCAAATGGGATCGAGCGTGTTGGGATGTGTGGTGCACCCCTGCAGGGAAGTTAATCTATTCGAATAGCCGTGATCTTCGGTAACAGGACGACTTGGAGTTGTACCTTGACCTTATGACAACTAGAACCGGATACTTAATAAAACACACCCTTCCAAGTACCAGATACAACCGGTGATCGCTCTCTCATAGGGCGACGAGGGGAGGATCATCGGTTAGGGTTATGCTATGCGATGCTACTTGGAGGACTTCAGTCTACTCTCTTCTACATGCTGCAAGATGGACGTTACCAGAAGCGTAGTCTTCGAAAGGACTAGCTATCCCCCTCTTATTCCGGCTTTCTGCAGTTTAGTCCACATAAGATATCCTTTTTTCCATTTGATACCAATGCATACATATGTAGTGTAGCTCCTTGCTTGCGAGTACTTTGGATGAGTACTCACAGTTGCTTTCCTCCCCCTTTTTCCCCCTTTCTATACTCGATTGCTGCGACCAGACGTTGGAGCCCAGGAGCCAGACGCCACCGTCGCTGATGACTACTACTACTCGGGAGGTGCCTACTACTACGTGCAGCCCGCTGACGGCGACCAGGAGTAGTTAGGAGGATCCCAGGCAGGAGGCCTGCGCCTCCTTCGATCTGTATCCCAGTTTGTGCTAGCCTTCTTAAGGCAAACTTGTTTAACTTATGTCTGTACTCAGATATTGTTGCTTCCACTGACTCGTCTATGATTGAGCTCTTGTATTCGAGCCCTCAAGGCCCCTGGCTTGTAATATGATGCTTGTATGACTTATTTTATTTGTAGAGTTGTGTTGTGATATCTTCCCGTGAGTCCTTGATCTTGATCGTACACATTTGCGTGCATGATTAGTGTACGGTCAAATCGGGGGCATCACAACTAACAATGCAACAGAGTATGAAGCATTGCTCCATGGTCTCCGAGTGGCAAAGGAGATGAGCTTGAGCCGGGTCAGATGTCTTGGTGATTTAGATCTAGTGGCTCAGCAGGTGTCTGGCAAGTGGGATTCCAAAGACCCTCTCATGGCGGCTTATCGCCGAGAGGTCGATGCTGTTGCAGGATATTTTAAAGGTTATCAGGTGGAACACATTGATCGTCGAAAAAACGAAGCAGCTGATGCTTTGAGCCGGCTGGGGTCTCAACGTAAGCCGGTACCACCCAACACCTTTTTAGATGTTTTGCATAACCCCTCTGTCAAGTTGCCCACAGAAGAAGATTTAGCTGTTCCTGACCCGGAGGCGCAGTTGGTGGCGGCTCTTCATGTCATCCCAGATTGGACGGTGTCGTTCTTGGCTTACATGACCCGGGGAGAATTGCCAGCGGACGAGACCCTGGCTTGACAGATAACCCGGCGGTCTAAGTCCATGACGATTTCAGATGGAGAGTTATTCCATCGCAGTGTTTCCGGAGCGTTTCAATGGTGTGTTTCCCCCGAAGAAGGTCAAGAAATCCTTTGTGAGATCCATGAAGGCGATTGTGGTCATCACGCCAGGTCAAAATCTTTAGTGGCCAAGGCGTTTCGTCACGGTTTTTACTGGTTGACGGCTCATGCTGATGCAGAAGATCTGGTCAGTAGATGTGATGGATGTCAGAAATTCGCACGACGAGCGCATGTGCCGGCTCAAGAGCTCCGAATGATTCCAATCACTTGGCCGTTTGCAGTTTGGGGGCTTGACATGGTGGGACCTTTCAAAAGGTCTAAGGATAAAAAGACGCATCTCTTGGTGGCTGTTGATAAGTTCACCAAATGGGTTGAGGCGGAGCCTGTGAGTAAGTGTGATGCAGCCACGGCGGTTCAGTTCATGAAAAAAGTAATCTTCCATTTCGGTTTTCCACACAGTATTATCACAGACAATGGCACAAATCTATCCCAAGGGGCTATGGAGGAATTTTGTCAGCGAGAACACATCTGGCTTGATGTTTCTTCCGTAGCTCATCCTCAATCCAATGGTCAAGCGGAGAGAGCCAATCAGGAAATTCTGAAAGGGCTAAAACCCTAGCTTATGGTTCCTTTACAGCGAACGCCGGGTTGTTGGGTAGAAGAGTTGCCTTCAGTGTTATGGAGTATCAATACTTACCCCAACAGGTCTACGGGTTACACACCCTTCTTCAGGGTTTATGGAGCAGAAGCAGTGTTGCCTAGTGACATCCGTCATGACTCGCCCCGTGTGACGGCTTATGTTGAAGCTAACAATGAAAGGGCCAGACAGGATGCGCTTGACTTGTTGGATGAAGAAAGAGACTTAGCAGCAGCACGGTCAGCAATTTATCAACAGGACCTGCGTCGTTATCACAACCGCCGGGTTAAGTCCAGGACTTTTCAGGAAGGCGACTTGGTGCTCCGGCTTGTCCAAGATCTTTCAGATGCACACAAGTTATCCCCACCTTGGGAAGGACCCTTTGTAGTCAGTAAAAATTTAAACAATGGGTCCTACTACCTCATTGACGTTCGAGAGCATGCAGACTCACGTGAGTCGGAAGAGGAGACCCGCCGGCCGTGGAACATTGCTCAACTTCGGCCATATTACACCTGAGCCACCGGCTCTCATCACGTACATACGTTCACATTGTATATACAATGATAAGCAATAAAGTAAGACCATCGGTCTCTTTTTCTTTTCAAAGACTATGCATCTTCATTATTCTTTATTCATAAATGACTATTAAGGAGCTGATCATATTTGAATCAAGTTTAACCTTTCTTTAGTCCGGCTTATGATCGTATTCGAATCTAGCTGTAAATCTCATGGTCACTTGGGGGCTTCCTGTTCAAACATAGGTCGTATTCGAACCAAAGAGAGCATAGCTGTCGTAACCCTCTTGATCGGCTCAAGGCCAAACTCACTTGGGGGCTTCTTGATCGTATCCGAATCATAGCTTAACCCCTTTTGAGCCGACTTGGATCGTATTCGAATCAAGGTCGTTAAAAACCTCTCAAGGTCATTTGGGGGCTTCCTATTCAAACATAGGTCGTATTCGAACCAAAGAGAATATAGCTGTCGGTACCCTCTTGGTCGGCGCAACGCCAAAGCCACTTGGGGCTATATGGTCGTATTCAAACCTTAGCTTAACCCCTTTGGTTCAGGTCACTGATCGTATTCGAATCAGAAACACCCAACCTTTTGAATACAGAGTTAACATTATGTTTGTTATCTGTTGCTTGCCTTTGAGTTTTTGTTGTTTCAATATTACAAATGAGATAGCCTGGTTTTCTTGTCGACTCAATAATTGAACAACACAGCCGCCCAGGTTATTCAAGCCGGTGGTTCAAGGATCCAAAGGTACGAGCTACTAAGATATGATGATCATTGAGTATTCAAGGAGTATTAACTTTTTATACATATTGAATTATCAAATTCATCACTCGGGTTATTTAAACCGGCGATCTAAGGATCAACAAGGACAAGGTATGGTTCTTAATTATACGCGCTTATCGGCTGCGTTAACTTTAGAGTTGGTATTAAATCTTATCCTTTATTTATATTTGTCTCTGTTTTTTGAGGTAGAAATATGGGCTGTAAATTAGGTGTTTAAGCCCAGTTGGTTCTAAACTGCCTTGCCAGGTTTTTTCCTTGTGTTCACAGGAACAGAGTTCAAACATTGCAGAGACAAGTATTAAACGATGCATAAGAAAGCATTAAACATTGGCATCTGGAAGCACAGATTCACGTAGACGTGTTTTATGCGCGATGGCATAAGCAAACATGCGGTGTTTTAAACAGCTAAGCTATTACAAGACTTTAATAAGCCCGTGAAGATGATCACTGTCCTTCCCTCGCCGGTTCACCATATTGAGTCTGCTGGAAGTTGGATTTTGACCAATCAAATCCGTTCATGGCGACAAATCCAGCTTCGTCGTCAATCAGGCCGACCGGGTCAATTTCCGGGGCAAATGTATCTTCTCTCACAGGTGGGATCAGAT
The DNA here is from genome assembly GCF_003073215.2 of Triticum urartu. Lineage (NCBI taxonomy): Eukaryota > Viridiplantae > Streptophyta > Magnoliopsida > Poales > Poaceae > Triticum > Triticum urartu. The sequence goes on along the minus strand of NC_053027.1, from coordinate 223,087,704 downwards.
CGGCAACTTTGTATGAAGGAGTGGCCATCTTCTTATTTGCACTATCAAAACCTGGCTGGTATTTGTCAACGTTGGTATCATCTCCAAGGCTAGTCGCCTGAGGCCGGACTTCACGGACGCAGGCTATAAAGTCATCTTGATCAAAAGGAGACCTGTCCTCCTTCACGGTAGGATAGCCCCTTGCAACGTCCGCCGGGTCTAGGTCTGGCACCCAAGCTTTGGAACGGCTTAGGGCAGTCAGTGCACCGGCTCACACACAGGAGTGTTTTACCTCTTGGAATCTAGCAGGAAGGATGGATAGCTTCTACAGGACATCGCTAAGCCGGTTGGGTCCTTGATTTGCAGGAGAGATAGCGGCCAGAGCCCGTTGTGCACCAATGTAGAATTGTTCAACTAAGGTGTATATAGCCTTCAGTTTAATCAACGGGTCTTGGCTCAGATTTTTACTTCGCGGACCTGCATATATTTAAACAGAGTAAGTTGGTGGGTCACATTCCGGTTTGGCATAAAATACATGAAAGGTCAAAACAAGGCAGCTTACCAAAGATAGCAGCGACCATCTGAGACACCCGGCCCTTTAAACCGTTCAGCTCGGTTGATATTTCCTTCAGAGCTGTTTCGGCTGTCTCAGCTCGCCGGGTCAGAAGTGTTTTCTCATCTTCCCAAGTTTTCTCTTTGGCAGCAAAGCTGGCTTTCAAATTCTCCGTTTCAGAAAGGCTTATTTGCAGTTTGGAGGTGGAAGACTTGATTTCTGACTCCTGGCTCGATAGCCGGGTCTTTGCGTCAGTCAGTTGAGAGTTTAGTTCAGACAAGGCATTCTGTGAAACATTCAAATAATCAAAACTTGGTTTTAAAATTCCAGCATCCAAATTCAAGATTCAAGTCCCAAGTACTTTATGAATAAACCACTTGGCACTTGGGGTCTAATGTATGCCAAATCAAATTTTTTACGACTCTGCCAGCATATTTGAAGTCCCAAGTCCTTTACAAAGTAACAACACTTGGCACTTGGGGGCTAATGTACGCAGTTCAACAAGTTTATCAAGGATAAACCAGAATGTTAAGTACTTTACAGATGGTGTTCAATTCTGAAGTACCGATTCATTAATGATCAAATAAACCGGTCCTTGGGGACTATGGGTGAAGTCTTGTTCTATCAATATCAGGCAAAGATTCAGAAGTAAAGGTCTCGGCCTATATTCTAAGTCTACAGGTTATTCCGTTCCTCTCATAATCTACAGACTTGGAGGCTAAAGGAATACTGGTAAACTGGAAACCACATACCTCATACTTCAATTGAAGCTGCTTGACCATCTCAATCTCAGAATCACGACTGGAGTGTACATGACTGAGGTAGCCGGATAAGATATCACTGGCATTAAGACGGTCATAGTTGGCAACATCAAGACGAACCTTCCGCTTCTCCAAAGCTTCTTGCTTAGCTGTGCACCGTGCCAATACTGTCGGGTTCCCCGGCTCAACAAAGCGGCTCCCAATAATTTGAACATCTTGAACACGGGGAGACGGTGGGTCGGTTGAGCTTGATGGACCAGCTACAGAAGGGTTAATAGTGGTCTTGAAAAGGGATGGCTCTGGAGGATTTGCTTCATGGACAATAGGCGGGTCTTCTGGGGCGACAGTTAATGGAGAAGGTGGCCTAGCCGGCTCAGATGCCAGTACTGGTGGGTCTTCCACTGGTTTTGTTGCCTTTGCTTTCTTGGACTTAGCCTGACCGCTAAAGAAAAATATTGCAGGATAGTCAGCATTAAGATAACAATTGATCAAACTCGGAAGAAAAGAGGATTTTTAATTACCCACGAGCAGTCTTGAAAGCCAGAAGTTGTGTTTGTGATGAGTCGCCCGAGGAATGAGACACCTCCTAAAAAGGTAAAATAAAGGAGTTAAAGGAAATACAAGGAGCGGGATTCATTAAAACAAAGGTAAGGACAGTAATAAGTAAAACCTCGTTCGGACGTTTCCGAGGGGTCTGTTCAGGGACGACAACCGGCTCATCTTCAATCTCAACTTCACGACGGCTTTCATGCTGCTGCTTTTTCAAATGAAAGTTGGGATCCAAGTGAGCTAAGGGGTTGGAAAACCTTACTTTACGGATCACTCGTCGAACTTTGTGTCTTGGTAACGGCTCTGAGTCGGAGGAAATGATAGTTACCTCTGCTTCCCCGGCTTGACTAGCCCCAGTGTCATCCTGGTAAGGATCAATATCAATAAGATTGTTAAAAAGTTGGCCAAGGGAATCAAGGGCTACCTCCGAGTTAGATAAGTCATCAAGTTTCATCAAATCTTCAACGGTGGTTTTCTTTTTCTTCTTTGTTCTCCGGGTTGATTTCTTGGCGTTCATGGCGGCAAGCTTCGCCTTCTTGGCAGCTTCGTGATCGTATTTTGCTTTCCAAAAGTCAGAGTTGGCCTACAAAGACAAAAGGAAGGATCAGTGATAAATAATACGGCTGGACAAAATATAAAGGAAAAAGATAAGAACGCTCTTACTTCTGGTGCCGGGTTAAATTTACAGAAAGGATTTAACCCAACAACACTGCAGTCTTCGTACTTCGCATTCACCGGAACATTTGACATCGTGACGACATCTTCTTCGGTTAGCTGAACCGGGGTATGACGGAGAGAGTCATCCGGGTCTCCACCATATTCATACATTAACTTGGAACGATGGCTTAATGGAATAATCCGCCATGAGACCCAGCAGCGGGTTAGATCGACTCCTGTTAAACCGTTCCCCAACAAACCATTGATTCTCCTGATAGATGGAATCAGTTTCTTGCGTTCAGCAACAGTAAGTTTATCTGGCAGGGCGAACTTGGTGTCAAGACGATCGGGGCGGTAACCCGGCAGTGGCTTCTCATTGGCGGGCGAGACGTCCTGACAGTAAAACCAAGTTTGATTCCAGTCCTTTGGGTGACTTGGTAAAACTATGAGAGGAAAAACTGCACCCTGTCGGCGCTGAATCAATATGCCTCCAAGTTCTAAACTGAGGCCATTGGTGCACTCGTTTTGCCGGTTCAGATAGAAGTACTCTCTAAATAGTTCCATAGTCGGTTCTTGCTGAAGATATACCTCACAGAGCACCTGGAAGTTACAGATATTGGATATGGAATTGGGCCCAATATCCTGAGGATGGAGTTTGAAGAAGTGAAGAACTTCTCTGAAATTTTTTGAGCCGGGCAGTGAGAAGCCCCTGTTCATGTGATCAGTAAAAACTATCACTTCACCGTCTTTCGGATTGGGTCATTCTTCTTCCGGGTCAGGAGCACGATAAGACATGACATTTCTTGAAGGCAGAAATCCAATGAGGAAGAACTCTTTCAGTCGCTCGTCAGTTATGGTTGAGGGAACCCAATTGCAGATGGTGGGTGTCTTTGACGGCATGATGAACAAGAGACTGGAAAAGGAAAAATAAAGTGCCGGGTCAATTAACAGTTAAAGGTTGAAATTATAAAACAAGTAAACGGCGGCTTAACTAAGGGCTAATGACATATAGGGAAAAGAAAGCCGAAATGGTAAGCCGCCATGATTACAGATCTTTTCGGAAAGCAGATTCAGCTAAGTGTTGGCATAAACAATTTTCACCAAGCTATCATTATCATTTTGGATCAAAAGGCTATTTCAATAAGGAAAATATTCTAGACCTAAAAACCTAGTACAGATGAGTTCGTCGACTGTAAAGAAGCATCTATACAGGCAAAAGGGATCTACTGATATCAAAAATGAATGCCAAACAACTACCGCGCGAGTTATATCTCTTCTTTGGATCAAAAGAAGTTGCGGAGAAGATCTACAAGATGATCCATGGCGAACAGGTGAAGAACACTGAAGAACTCGCAAACCTAGAATAGATCTAGGTGCGTGAGAGAGAAAAAAACTTACAAGATGCAGGCCTGCCGCGAAGAGTCGCCGCGTTCTCTGGTCGGACTCAGGGTGATGCAGCGGCCAAGCTTGACGACGACGATGAGAGTTGCGGCGGCGGCGGAGCTCGAGCAGCGATGGAGGTTGCGAGAGGAAGAAGATGAGTAAGAAAGGAGAATGAGAAGGGCGGCCGCATGCCTATTTATAAGGGCAGATGCAAACAAACGGACGCGAGAATCAAGGGAGAACCAAAATAATGGCTATACAGCTATATAGACGCCTCGATTCTCGGGAAGCATTAAAAATCAAAGATCCATTGGAAGATGACGTCATGAAAGTTTTTGTGTTTTCAAAAAGATGACGTCACGGCGTGTTACAAAGTTTTTTCAGGCAGAAGAGGGATTTCGTCTAAGTATTGAAGATTGACAAAGAACAAGGTTCAAAGTCAACCTAGGGCCTAATGTTGGGGATATTACTACCAGTATGACCCGCCCAGGAGGGGTCGGGTCAGCCCTAATGGCGGGTCACCTAAGAAGCCCAATATGCAGTCAAGATGATAGTTTATTAAACATATAAAAAGCCCAAGGGCCTCGGGCCGGCTTAAGGCCCGTTATTGTAAACCGCCATATGGACAACAAATACTTGTACAGAAAGGCATGTAAAGAAAGTCACCCAGCCGGACACGATTATGAGTCGGCTGGGACTCCGTAGGCCACATGGCGTCAACCCGTGTATATAAGGGGACGACCCGGAGGCGGTTTAGGGCAAGAAACAACCAATTCGATAACCAAGTCAGCGAGTTGAGCCTCTTGGAAGTCGAAACCTCAGCAATACCAATCCCAACTAGACGTAGGCTTTTACCTTCACCGTAAGGGGCCGAACTAGTATAAAACTCTCTCGTGTCCTTTGTCGCGATTAACCCCTTTAAGCTTCCTAGTGCGATGGCCCTACGATTAAGTCCTTGAATAAAACTCCTCCAGCAAGGCCCAACATTGGTTTTACCATTTGCCACCTAGCCTTTTTCCCTTGGGTCGGCCAACCCAAGGGTCATCTTTATTTTAACCCGCCCGGGCCAGTGCTCCTTTGAGTGTTGGTACGAACTGAGTAGACTGCGGGTCCACCTCGGGGCAACTTGAGGGTTGGTTTTACTCGTAGGATGTCTCATTTGAGTGTGCCCTGAGAACGAGATATGTGCATCTCCTATCGGGATTTGTCGGCACATTCGGGCGGCTTTGCTGGTTTAGTTTTACCATTGTCGAGATGTCTTGTAACCGGGATTCTGAGTCTGATCGGATTGTCTTGGGAGAAGGAATATCCTTCGTTGACTGTGAGAGCTTGTGATGGGCTAAGTTGGGACACCCCTGCAGGGTTTTGAACTTTCGAAAGCCGTGCCCGCGGTTATGGGCAGATGGGAATTTGTCAATGTCCGGTTGTAGAGAACTTGACACTTAACTTAATTAAAATGCATCAACCGCGTGTGTAACCGTGATGGTCTCTTCTCGCGGAGTCCGGGAAGTGAACACGGTGTTGGAGTTACACTTGAACGTAAGTAGTCCAGGATCACTTCTAGTTCACGACCGTGCTTTGCCTTCTCTTCTCGCTCTCATTTGTGTATGTTAGCCACCATATATGCTAGTGCTTGCTGCAGCTCCACTTCATACCTTTTTACCTACCCATAAGCTTAAATAGTCTTGATCGCGAGGGTGTGAGATTGCTGAGTCCCCGTGACTCACAGATTACTTCCAAAACCAGTTGCAGGTGCCGATGATACCGTGCAGGTGACGCAACCGAGCTCAAGGAGGAGCTTGATGAAGATCTTGTTCGTTGTGTTGTTTCGTTTCAGTTGATCAGTAGTGGAGCCCAGTTGGGGCGATCGGGGATCTGTAGCATTAGGGGTAGTCTTCTTTATTTTGGTTCCATAGTCGGACCTTGTTTGTATCTGGATGATGTAATGCTATATTTATGTATTGTGTGAAGTGGCGATTGTAAGCCAACTATGTTCCTCTTTCTTATTCAGTACATGGGATGTGTAAAGATTACCCCTCTTGCGACATTGCCTTCAATGCGGTTATGCCTCTAAGTTGTGCTCCGACACGTGGGAGATATAGCCGCATCGAGGGTGTTACACAAACCACCTGTATGGTCAGGAGGCGAGGAAGGTATTCATACAACATCCACGGTTCAATATTGAAGTGTTCCTGGAGAGGACGAAGGATGGACAGTCAATCATCCACAGGCACTGGCCTAAAGTTATAAAGACCTTCAGCATCAATGAAGGCTCAACATTCACCTTCTGCTTCAGCAGTTTTCCAGATGAGATACATTTGTCTATATACCGTCTATGATGCTAATTTCGAAAGGTTATAGATGTTTCATGTGAAACTTGGTCCTGGTGTAGTTGTGTAATGGGGTAGCTGAGTGCTGAAGCTATATGATGTTGTACTCTGATGTATTCCAATTATGAAAATGAAATATATAGTGTGCTTAATATGAAATGTCAATTAGATTAATAAATGGATTATGAATAATCAGATAATTAGCCTACTAATTGGGTTTTGCTATTGCAAACGGTTGTTGAAAAAATACCATGGGCGATGACCTCAGGCAACACACACAGTTTCTAGGAATAAACAGTGTTGGATCAATGAACAATCACACACGACTTTCTCTTGAAAACTATTTGCGTTAGGCCACCTTGTGCAAACGTTTACTACATAAAAACTGTGTGTGATGGACAACCTTTGCCACACAGTTTCTTCTACGGACCGCATGTGATGCATTCAATAACGCAAACGATTTAACGGGAAAAATTGTGTGTGATGTACTTGTGAACTGAAACGTTTTCCTTGGAGCGACTGTGTGGGATATACATACGAACGGAAACGTTTAGTGGGGACTGACTGTGTGGGATGTACTTGCGACCGAAAACAATTTCGCCGTATAATTGTATTTTTAGCTTTACTGTACATATTTCCGTATTTGAGCGCTCGCCGGTCGCACACGACCTCATTTTGCCGAGCGTGTGTGCCAGGAGGGCATATCCCCGATGGTTTCTGGGTCGTGTGGGAAGGACCCCATATCACCCACACTCACTAGGCGACGGTTCCAAATGACGTCGCAGAAAGGGGTTAAAAACCGTTTGTATAGGATCGATGCGTACCAGTGTCTGCTGCCTTCAAGCAATGTACTGCCCAGGCAAAACGAATACACCCTTACGGGGCATGCGACCATAAGCATGTCGACAAGAAAAACAAACCCTTTATGGGATATAGGTCTGTTCTTGACGAACTCCTCGACAAACCCTGTCCGATACATGCGACACCGAGCACTGACTCAGCTCACAGCCTTCGAGCATGTTGGGTACTCCGGCAGGTAGCTAAAAGTGGGGAGGCCATCCTCACCACCACCACTCCAGAGAATCACTCTCTGGAGGATGATGATTTTAACGTCCTTACAGTCTTCGAGACTTCCTCTTCAAATAATAGGCGTAAGAGGGCACTTCGCGACCTCACCGAAGTCCACCAAGTAACCGTAATGAGCCCATGGAACGACGCGGCAATAACCTTCACCGCTGACGACGAACCAAGGGCCCGACCAGTCAGAGCACACACCGCCTTAGTACTAAACCCCATTGTGCACGGCTTTCGACTTACCAAAGTGCTCATTGACGGCGGCAGTGGGCTTAACCTCATCTATGAGGACACGCTCGACAAAATGTAGGTTGATAGAACATGCATCAAGCAAAGCAGTACCACCTTTCGAGGCATCATCCCCAGTCGAGAAGCACGATGTTCGGGGAGAATTAAGCTTGACGTAGTATTCGGCATGCTTGAAAATTATAGGTCAGAGGAGTTGCTCTTTCACGTTGTTCCCTTCATAGCGGATATCACGCCCTTATAGGGTGGGCCGCTTTCTCACGCTTCCAAGCCATACCCCATTCCGGGTACATGAAGCTTAAACTGCCAGGTCCCAATGGAATAATCACAGTACGAGTGATCTGGATAAAGCACTCTGTGCCGAAAACAAAACCGCATCCTTGGCCCTTGAGGCACCATCCAAAGCCTTTGCGGCCGAACAACTAACCACCCTACGATCTACGATGGACAAGGATGATATGATTTTCGATAAGAGACCTAAATCCACCTCTTTCAAACTAGCAGATGAAATAGTTAAATTTCAAGTGCACCCGACGGATCCTAATAAAACAACGTCCATCGGAGCACAGCCGGATCTGACGGTAGACGCCGCCTTACGCGCGTTCCTACGTGAAAATTGGGATATCTTTGCATGGCACCCTTCGGACATGCCCGGGATCCCACGCAGACTGGCCGAACACAGCCTCAACATAATCAAAGGGTTCAAACCAGTCAAGCAAATGTCGCGGCGGCTTTTTGAACCCAAACGATAAGCTATGGAGCTAGCCAAACTACTCGAGGCCGGATTCATCAGAGAAATCAAGCACCCGGATTGGCTAGCCAACTTGGTCATGGTGCCGTAGAAGGATAAATCTTGGCGCCTTTGTGTCGATTTCAAAGACCTCAATAAGGCTTGCCCTAAAGACCTTTCTCGTTGCCCCGCATTGACCATATCATTGATGCGACCACGGGACACGACTCATTGTGTTTCCTCGACGCTTACTCCGGATACCATCAGATTAAAATGAAGGAGTCCGAACAGGTGGCAACGGCGTTCATCACCCCGTACGGGCCTTTCTATTTCAACACTATGCCTTTTGGGCTTAAAAACGCAGGTGCCACTTACCAATGCATGATTCAAACATGCTTGGAAAAACAAATCGACAAGACAGTTGAAGCATATGTGGACGACGTAGTCATCAAGACTAAACATGTCGAATCATTGGTGGATGATCTCCGCCTCACATTCGATAACCTCCGAACATACAACATACGGCTCAATCTGAAAAAATGCGTCTTCGGCGTTCCAGCCGGGAAGCTACTAGGGTTCATTGTCTCCCACAGAGGAATTGAAGCAAACCTAGCTAAAATCCGAGCCTTGATGCAATTGGCTACGCCAATAGACTTAAAACATGTCCAAAAGCTAGCAGGGTGCGAGGCGGCTTTGAGCCGCTTCATCTCTAGATTAGGGGAAAAGGCATTACCACTTTATAGACTGCTCAGATGCACCGACAGCTTCGAATTGACAAAAGCGACCACAGCCGAATTGGAAGAAATAAAAACCTTATTAGCAGGCAACCCAATCCTACCCGCCCCAAGTGTTGACGAGCCTATGTTGCTTTATATCTCCACAACTCACCGGATAGTGAGCGTTGTAGTCATCGTCGAGCGAGGAAGAGGGACATAAATCCCCCATCCAAAAGCCAGTCTATTACGTATTGAAGGTCCTCACACCATGGAAATCCTGATACCCTCACTACCAAAAGATATCTTACACGATCTTTATGGCATCCCGAAAACTCCGACACTATCTTCAAGTGTTCGATCATGGTGGCATTCGAAGTACCACTTAACAACATTATAAACAACAGGGGCGCCACCGACCGCATAGCTAAATGGGCCATCGAGCTCTTACGGTTCTAAATAACATACAAGCCATGCCGAGCTATTAAATCTCAAGTGTTAGCCGACTTCGTTGCAGAGTGGACGGAAGTCGAGCTCCCTAAAGAGTACAGTTCCTACTCCAACTGGATAATGTACTTCGACGGCTCTAAAATGCTAGCCGGACTGGGGGCTGGCTTCTACCTCTTGAGCATGAGTTGGTTTTCCCTTGAAGAGGAAAGGGTGATGCAGCAAAGTAGCATAAGTATTTCCCTCAGTTTTTGAGAACAAAGGTATCAATCCAGTAGGAGACAATGCACAAGTCACCTAGTACCTGCACAAACAATCAAGAACCTTGCAACCAACGCGATAAAGGGGTTGTCAATCCCTTCACGGTCACTCGCAAAAGTGAGATCTGATAAAGATAGTAAAGTAAATATTTTTGGTATTTTTGTTGTATAGATTGGAAAGTAAAGATTGCAAAATAGTAAATGAAATGTGATGTAAATAAAAGAGATGCAATATAAATAAGAAAGAGACCCAGGGGCCATAGGTTTCACTAGTGGCTTCTCTCAAGGTAGCATGTATTACGGTGGGCGAACAAATCACTGCCGAGCAATTGATAGAAAAGTGCATAGTTATGAGAATATCTAGGCAATGATCATGAATATAGGCATCACGTCCGTGTCAAGTAGATCGAAACGATTCTTCCTCTACTACTATTACTCCACACATCGACCGCTATCCAGCATGCATCTAGAGTATTAAGTTCATAAGAACAGAGTAACTCATTAAGCAAGATGACATGATGTAGAGGGATAAACTCAAGCAATATGGTATAAACCCAATCTTTTTATCCTCGATGGCAACAATACAATACGTGCCCTGCTGCCCCTACTGTCACTGGGAAAGGACACCGCAAGATTGAACCCAAAGCTAAGCACTTCTCCCATTGCAAGAAAGATCAATCTAGGAGGCCAAACTAAACCGATAATTCGAAGAGACTTGCAAAGATATCAAATCATGCATATAAGAATTCAGAGAAGAACCAAATAATATTCATAGATAATCTTGTTCATAAACCCACAATTCATTGGATCTCGGCAAACACACCGCAAAAGAGTATTACATCAAATAAATCTCCAAGAACATCAAGGAGAACTTTGTATTGAGAATCAAAGAGAGAGAAGAAGCCATCTAGCTAATAACTATGGACCCAAAGGTCTATGGTAAACTACTCATGATTCATCGGAGAGGCTATGGTTTTGATGTAGAAGCCCTCCGTGATCGATTCCCCCTCCGGCAGATCGCCGAAAAAGGCCCCAAGATGGGATCTCACGGGTATAGAAGGTTGCGGCGGTGGAAAAGTGGTTTCGTGGCTCTCTGCGATCGATCTAGGGTATAAGAGTATATATAGGCGAAAGAAGTACGTCGGTGGAGCTATGTAGGGCCCACGAGGGTGGGGTGCGCCTACCCCCTGGCGCACCCTCCTGCCTCGTGGCCGCCTCACGGAGTTCCAGACTTCCACTCCAAGTTTCCTGGTTTGCTTTCAGTCCAAAAAAGATCATCGTGAAGGTTTCATTCCATTTGGACTCCGTTTGGTATTCCTTTTCTGCGAAACTCTAAAATAGGCAAAAAATAGAAACTGGCACTGGGCCTCCGGTTAATAGGTTAGTCCCAAAAATAATATAGAAGAGCATATTAAAGCCCATTGAACATCCAAAACAGATAATATAATAGCATGGAACAATAAAAAATTATAGATACGTTGGAGACGTATCAAGCATCCCCAAGCTTAATTCCTGCTCGTCCTCGAGTAGGTAAATGATAAAAATAGAATTTTTGATGTGGAATGCTACCTAACATAATTATCAATGTAATTTTCTTTATTGTGGCATGAATGATCAGATCCAAAAGATTCAAGACAAAATTTTAATATAGACATAAAAATAATAATACTTCAAGCATACTAACAAAGTAATCATGTCTTCTCAAAATAACATGGCCAAAGAAAGATATCCCTACAAAATCATATAGTCTGGCTATGCTCTATCTTCATCACACAAAATATTTAAATCATGCACAACCCCATGACAAGCCAGTCAATTGTTTCATACTTTTGATGTTCTCAAACTTTTTCAATCTTCATGCAATACATGAGCGTGAACCATGGACAAGCACTATAGGTGGAACAGAATGGTGGTGGTGGAGAAGACAAAAAGGAGAAGATAGTCTCACATCAACTAGGCGTATCAACGGGCTATGGAGATGCCCATCAATAGATATCAATGTGAGTGAGTAGGGATTGCCAGGCAACGGATGCACTAGAGCTATAAGTGTATGAAAGCTCAGAAAGAAACTAAGTGGGTGTGCATCCAACTCGCTTGCTCACGAAGACCTAGGGCATTTTGAGGAAGCCCATCATTGGAATATACAAGCCAAGTTCTATAATGAAAAATTCCCACTAGTATATGAAAGTGACAAAATAGGAGACTCTTTATCATGAAGATCATGGTGCTACTTTGAAGAAAAAGTGTGGAAAAAGGATAGTAGCATTGCCCCTTCTCTCCTTTTCTCTCATTTTTTTATTTGGGCCTTTCTCTCCTTTTTTGCCTCTTTTTTCTTTTCTTTTTTATTTTTCGTCCGGAGTCTCATCCTGACTTGTGGGGGAATCGTAGTCTCCATCATCCTTTCCTTATTGGGACAATTCTCTAATAATGGTGATCATCACACTTTTATTTACTTACAACTCAAGAATTACAACTCAATACTTAGAATAAAAAATGACTCTATGTGAATGCCTCTGGCGGTGTATCAGGATGTGCAATGAATCAAGAGTGACATGTATGAAAAATTATGAACGGTGGCTTTGCCACAAATACGATGTCAACTACATGATCATGCAAAGCAATATGACAATGATGGAGCGTGTCATAATAAATGGAACGATGGAAAGTTGCATGGCAATATATCTCGGAATGGCTATGGAAATGCCATAATAGGTAGGTATGGTGGTTGTTTTAAGGAAGGTAAATGGTGGGTTTATGGTACCGGCGAAAGTTGCCCGGTACTAGAGAAGCTAGCAATGGTGGAAGGGTGAGAGTGCATATAATTCATGGACTCGACATTAGTCATAAAGAACTCACATACTTATTGCAAAAATCAATTAGTTATCGAAACGAAGTACTACGCGCATGCTCCTAGGGGGATAGATTGGTAGGAAAAGACCATCGCTCATCCCCGACCGCCACTCATAAGGTAGACAATCAAAAAAAAATCATGCTCCAACTTCATCACACAACGGTTCACCATACGTGCATGCTACGGGAATCACAAACTTTAACACAAGTATCTCTCAAATTCACAACTACTCAACTAGCATGATCCAATATCACCATCTTCATATCTCAAAACAATCATAAGGAATCAAACTTCTCATAGTATTCAATGCACTTTATATGAAAGTTTTATTATACCCACCTTGGATGCCCATCATATTAGGACTAATTTTATAGCCAAAGAAAATTACCATGTTGTTCTAAAAGACTCTCAAAATAATATAAGTGAAGCATGAGAGATCAATAACTTAAATAAAATAAAACCACCACCGTGCTCTAAAAAGATATAAGTGAAGCACTAGAGCAAAATTATCTAGCTCAAAAGATATAAGTGAAGCACATAGAGTATTCTAATAAATTCTGATTCATGCGTGTCTCTCTCAAAAGGTGTGTACAACAAAGATGATTGTGGTAAACTAAAAAGAAAAGACTCAAATCATACAAGACTCTCCAAGCAAAACACGTATCATGTGGTGAATAAAAATATAGCCTCAAGTAAAGTTATCGATAGACGAAGATGAAAGAGGGGATGCCTTCCGGGGCATCCCCAAGCTTAGGCTTTTGGTTATCATTGATTTTTACCTTGGGGTGCCTTGGGCAACCCCAATATTAGGCTCTTGCCACTCCTTATTCCAAAATCCATCAAATCTTTACCCAAAAACTTGAAAACTTCACAACACAAAACTCAACAGAAAATCTCATGAGCTCCGTTAGTATAAGAAAATAAACCACCACTTTAAGGTATTGTAATGAACTCATTTTTTATTTATTGTGGTGTTAAACCTACTGTGTTCAAACTTCTCTATGGTTCATACCCCCCGATACTAGCCATAGATGTATCAAAATAAGCAAACAACACACGAAAAACAGAATCTGTCAAAAACAGAACAATCTGTAGCAATCTGTAGGTTTCGAATACTCCTGTAACTCCAAAAATTCTGAAAATTTAGGAAGACCAGGAAAATTTGTATATTGATCTACTACAGTTGGAATTGGTATTTTATCGCTCTCTGGTAAAAAAATAAAATTATTTTCGTGAGCGCATACTTTATGTTTTTCTCAGCAAGATCAAACAATAATCACCCAAAAAGATCCTAAAGGCTTTACTTGACACAAACACTAATTGAAACATAAAAAACACAATCATAACAGAGGCTAGATGAATTATTTATTACTAAACAGGAACAAAAAGTAAAGAGCAAAAATAAAATTGGGTTGCCTCCCAACAAGCACTATCGTTTAACGCCCCTTGCTAGGCATAAAAACAAGAATAGATCTAGATATTGCCACCTTCTCCCTTTTGGTGAAAAAGAGAGAATTTCTTATCTAAAGCACTTATCTTTCTATTTTGTGAGAGTACGTGGCCATTAATGGTAGAAGAAAGATTAAGCACACTACGAAAATCTACATCTAAGCTAGCCTTCATCTCTTTGATAATTTCATTCTGATAAAAACACAAAAGAGAGGTGGATTCAACCTTTTCACTCATGGGGTACCCGAATATAGTTATCATATTTTCATAGGTATCGATGCATCCCCCTCAACAAAACCTTCTTCAAAAGTAGAATCTAAAACTTGCTTGAAAGAAGAAGGTAAGCCAACATAAAAACTTTTTAAGTAAATCTCAATTTGATATTGGGGCACATAGCTGGCTCGGATCCTTAATAGCCTATCCCAAGCATCTTTCAAAGTTTCATCAAGCAAATAACAAAAATTTCCAGGATCATCTTCATCAAAATTATCCAAGCTCTCATCGATAATCCCGGTAGGTCTTTCCATAGCATCATTATTTGTGAGATTAGAAAGGATAGAGGGGCTATCCAAAGTATTAAAACCCGGGAGAAAACCCTTAGCCCCTTTTGGTTCGGCCATGGCAATAGAAAGGCAAAGGTTTTTGAAAATCGTTCTAGAAGTGGGGGAGAGGAAAACAAGAGGCGAATGGCAAATAATGTAATGCGAGGGAGAAGAGTTTATGATGGGTACTTGGTATGTCTTGACTCGGCGTAGATGTCCCCGGCAACGGCGCCAGAAATCCTTCTTGCTACCTCTTGATCATGCATTGGTTTTCCCTTGAAGAGGAAAGGATGATGGAGCAAAGTAGTGTAAGTATTTCCCTCAGTTTTTGAGAACCAAGGTATCAATCCAGTAGGAGACAACACACAAGTCACCTAGTACCTGCACAAACAATTAAGAACCTTGCAACCAATGCGATAAAGGGGTTGTCAATCCCTTCATGGTCACTCGCAAAAGTGAGATCTCATAAAGATAGTAAAGTAAATATTTTTGGTATTTTTATTGTATAGATTGGAAAGTAAAGATTGCAAAATAGTAAACGAGATGTGATGTAAATAAAAGAGATGAAATATAAATAAGAAAGAGACCCGGGGGCCATAGGTTTCACTAGTGGCTTCTCTCAAGGTAGCATGTATTACGGTGGGTGAACAAATTACTGCCGAGCAATTGATAGAAAAGTGCATAGTTATGAGAATATCTAGGCAATGATCATGAATATAGGCATCATGTCCGTGTCAAGTAGATCAAAACGATTCTTCATCTACTACTATTACTCCACACATCGACCGCTATCCAGCATGCATCTAGAGTATTAAGTTCATAAGAACAGAGTAACTCATTAAGCAAGATGACATGATGTAGAGGGATAAACTCAAGTAATATGATATAAACCCCATCCTTTTATCCTCGATGGCAACAATACAATACGTGCCTTTGAAAGTGCAACTATCCCTAGGTGGTTTTGGTAATTCATAGCAACATATAGCTCATTGAGCTAATACTATTCCAAGATGATTATTTCAGGAAAGCTCAATGATTGGCATGGCATGGATGTGAAAGTGGAACCCTCAAAATGCTAAGGACAAAGGATTGGCTCAAGCTCAAAAGCTCAAGACTCTTCATTTTATATTTTAGTGATCCAAGATCACATTGAGTCTTTAGGAAAAGCCAATACTATTAAGGAGGGATGAGGTGTTGCTTAATGAGCCTCTTGCTTCATGTGCTTAGTGATATGCTCCAAAACCCTCAACTACTTTCCCATATCCACATATGACCTAAACCCTAAGCCAAACTCGGTCCTACCGATTCTTCCTATCCGGCGCCACCGAGTTTCACTTGTCATTAGCCACTGCCAAACCCTAGCAATTCGGTTCTACCGATAAGGATCTCGGTCTCACCGAGATGGGGTTGCAAACTCTCTGTTTCCCTTTCGTAACTTTTCGGTCTCACCGAAAGAGCGAATCGGTCCCACCGAGATTGCAATGTAAACTTAGTGTTTCCCCTTTGTAACTTTTCGGTCTCACCGAGTTCCACTCGGTCTCACCGAAAGAGCAAATCGGTCCCACCGAGTTTGCCTGACCAACTCTCTGGTTAGCTAATTACCAAATTCGGTCTCACCGAGTTTGTGTAATCGGTCTCACCGAGATTACGTTATGCCCAAACCCTAACCATATCGGTCCTACCGAGTTACATGTCTGTCCCACCGAAAATCTCTAACCGTCACTAGGTTTACATTTTCGGTCCGACCGAGTTTATTGATTCGGTCCCACCGAGATTGGAAAACTGTGTAACGGTTGGATTTTGTGTGGAGGCTATATATACCCCTCCACCTCCTCTTCATTCGAAGAGAGAGCCATCAGAACACACACACCGTTCCAACTCATATGTTCTGAGAGAGAACCACCTACTCATGTGTTGAGACCAAGATATTCCATTCCTACCATATGAATCTTGATCTCTAGCCTTCCCAAGTTGCTTTCCACTCAAATCTTCTTTCCACTAAATCCAAATCCTATGAGAGAGAGAGTTGAGTGTTGGGGAGAGTATCATTTGAAGCACAAGAGCAAGGAGTTCATTACCTACACACCATTTGTTACTTCTTGGAGAGTGGTGTCTCCTAGATTGGCTAGGTGTCACTTGGGAGCCTCCGACAAGATTGTGGAGTTGAACCAAGGAGTTTGTAAGGGCAAGGAGATCGCCTACTTCGTGAAGATCTACCGCTAGTGAGGCAAGTCCTGTGTGGGCGATGGCCATGGTGGGATAGACAAGGTTGCTTCTTCATGGACCCTTTGTCGGTGGTTGCTTCTTCGTGGACCCTTCGTGGGTGGAGCCCTGTGTGGACTCGCGCAACCGTTACCCTTCGTGGGTTGAAGTCTCCATCAACGTGGATGTAGGATAGCACCACCTATCCGAACCACGGGAAAAACATCCGTGTCTCCAATTGCGTTTGAATTCTCCAAACCCTTCCCTTTACATTCTTGCAAGTTGCATGCTTTACTTTCCGCTGCCAATATACTCTTTGCATGCTTGCTTGAATTGTGTGATGATTGCTTGACTTGTCCTAAAATAACTAAAATCTGCCAAGAACTAAAATTGGGAAAAGGTTAAGTTTTTATTTGGTCAACTAGTCTAATCACCCCCCTCTAGACATACTTTCGATCCTACAGCCTTGCTGCCCCTACTGTCACTGGGAAAGGACACCGCAATATTGAACTCAAAGCTAAGCACTTCTCCCATTGCAAGAAAGATCAATCTAGTAGGCCAAACTAAACCGATAATTCGAAGAGACTTGCAAAGATATCAAATCATGCATATAAGAATTCAGATAAGAACTGTTGGGGATATTACTATTAGTTGAGACCCGCCCAGGAGGGGCCTGGTCAGCTTTAATGGCGGGTTATGCAAGAAGCCCAATAAACATTCAATATTGTAGTTTATTTAGTCTTATAGAAGGCCCAAAAGCCTGGGGCTGGCTTAAGGCCCGATATTATAAATAAACCGCCATATGTAAGGAAAGACTTGTAAAGAAAGACATGTAAAGGAAGTCACCGAGCCGGACACGATTATAAGCCGGCCGGGACTCTGTAGGCCACCGGGCGTCAATCCATGTATATAAGGGGACGACCCGGTGGCGGCTTAGGGCAAGAAACAACCAAGTCGATAACCAAGCCGGCGAGTTGAGCCTCTTGAAGATCGAAACCTCAGCAATATCAATCCCAACTAGACGTAGGCTTTTACTTTCATCATAAGGGGCCGAACTAGTATAAAAACTCTCTCGTGTCCTTTGTCCCGATTAACCCCTTTTAAGCTTCCTAGTGCGATGGCCCTACGACTAATTCTTGTTCTAGGACATCTGCCGTGACAATTTCACGACAGTTGACGCCCACCGTGGGGCTCGCGCACGGTGGTGTTGAGTTCTTGAAGGGATTTTTTTTCTCAAGAATCAAGGAGTTCGCAATCAGCCAAATAATGAAAAGCTGGTACGGGAAGCTCTACTCTAAGTCAAAAGGATGAGAGTTGCGTGTTATGCGCCGCCATGACCAGATGAGTCGCCAAAGCCAGATCAATTTGCGTTGAAAAAACCGGATCAATTTTTGGAGCGTTGCGGCGCGGCGCCGAGACCGACAGGAATTCCACCAACTGCATCAATCCGGTCGGCGCGTCGGTTTACTCGGCAGCTGTTGGAATTTTTCTCCGCACCTATAGCACTCAAGTCCCAAGGTTATTTTTGTTTTGACCGGCCACCGCTTCGTTACGCAAGACCAAAGCAAAAGTACTAGTACGGCTTAAACTAGCACTCTGCCACGTGAAAGCCAACATCAACTATTCCTTTTTGGGAAGAGGGCTAGTACTACTTGAGTACTACTGGATCAGATGTGTCCCGTCCTTAACAGCTAGTAAATCCATCCAAGTCGACCTCCGAGTCGGAAGAAGTGCTACTACAGGATCATTCGCACGCTGAAGTCATGAGAAGAAGATAAGGAAAGAAGCAAAACAGCTTGTTCGTTAAAAAAAAGACAAGCCGTTTTTTTCTCCAAGAAGATAAGCCGTTTTTTCCTGCACTTTTGAGTCGCCTTATCAGGGTCACCTTCGCTGTCTTAAACCGCCATGGTCCCCGGCAGTTTTCAAGTCGCCTGCTGCCACGTAATTGCTGGTTCAGGACATCTATTATTTTCTGTGGCCAAGCCGGTTTGCGCCGTTTCAAGCCGGCTCACAAATGCCACGCTCGACGTCTACGTTTACGTCGGCTTACGGCAACACGTTTAAATTGCCGCGTCGGCTTACGGTGCTGCGCTCGACGCCCCCATCTGCATCAGCGTACAACGTCACGCCTGACGTTTACGTCCACGTCAGATTTACCTTGCTGGTTTTACCGATCACAGCCTCCAGGCCGCCAGCATGGCCAGACTACCAAGTCTCCCGTGCACCGAGTCCAGCATCGCTCTGGTTCGTCGGCCTCCCGCAGAAGTTGACTATAGTACAACGTGACTACGCGCGATTGGATAATAATCAGGTGTTATCCCTCCTATATTTTTTATTAATATATTTTAATTCCTCTGAGCATCATTACATTGCCTTATTGGTGTTTTTATATACAGGTAAAATTATTATTATATTGCGGGTATAGAGCACGCATTGGCAACGTTTTGCAAAGACATTTTCGTCAGTACCACACTACCCGATGAACGAATGTGAGCAAATCACCGCCCCTATGGCCTGGTCTACATCAACTCGCCCGTTCGTGTGGCTTACTGTGCCAGCAATTACTCGAGTCACCGGGGCCACTCTAAGCCGCCGCCGAGCGCGGGCTTCCAGGGTCGTGTTGAGACACCTCTTCTGTGTTGAGCCGCCGGGGCCGCATTGAGCCGCCTCTGTCGCGTTGAACGGATCATCCGTCATCCGAGCAAATTAGTGTTGTCAAGGAATTGTGCGGTTTGCCGGATCGATCAATCAAGTTGACTGACGTGCTACTAGCTAGCTTTGGAGTGAAGCTCCAATGAAGCAAGTGTATGATAGAGGCAAAGGTGTCCCGATGTTTCGATGAGATGGTGGCTATCGTTTTCTGTGGGAGTCGACCTTGACGATCCGACTACGAACGTGCGAGACGTCGCGCCTTAGCAATCGCTAAACCAACTTCTGAGGGGTTATTGACCACGCCGGAGCACGATCAACCTGACCACGAGGGCCTGTTTCCTGCGAGCAAACGAAGAACAAGCAAGAAACTGAGATTGCAATCTGGATATTGCGAATATAAGATGAAAGCTTTATTGATCAAGGTGGGGGTTCTGTGACGTCTTGGTCTGGTCGTTGGACACAAACGAAGTACGCGAAGTTGCAGCTATGGCGAACTTTTTAATCTAAACAAAACCCAAAGTCTAAACGATGCCCTAAGGGCTGTATATATGGAGGAAGAGAGGGGAATTTCGTGGCCCTTGAGGGTGGGGTCCGAAACCAACCCTAACTCTTGTTTCCCCACACATACGGACTCTAAAAATAGCCTATACTTAAGTATTTCGAAATTACATGGGCCTGGCCCATTAATAAGGTGGCGCAGCACCTAGAATAGCCTATGGACGAATATTATGAAGTGGCATCTGTATATTTCGTCCAAGGCTTCATGCACTCCTTATGGCGGCTTCAAAGTCCTGAAATCATCACTTGTAACTCCGTTCTTGATCCCCTTGCGCATGCCATCAACTCCATGCGTGTTCTTGCTCCAATGTTCATCCTTCTCCAAGCTAGGCCCTTCATTTGTAAGCAAAACAAATGTATCCAATTTAGGCAGCATCATAATCTCATGAACATTAGAATCATTACCAAGAAACGAAAGTACCTGGTAATTTAATTGGCGTGCGCGAGCTCTAGTAATTGGTCCAGTATATGTAACAGTAGGGGCTGTGGGTGTAACAATGGTATTGATGTCCTCATCATCCTCCCCTTCTTGAAATGAAGTCGTCCTCGACGGAAGCTCATCTTCCTCACCCAAATAAGGCTTCAAATCTGCAATGTTAAAAGTGGGACTAACCCCAAAATCTGCAGGTAGCTCAAGTTTATATGCATTATCATTTATTTTCTCTAAAACCTTAAAAGGACCATCAGCACGTGGCATTAGCTTTGATTTGCGCAGATTAGGAAATCTATCTTTACGCAAATGTAACCAAACAAGATCTCCAGGTGCAAACACAACATGTTTTCTACCCTTATCTCCAGCAAGTTTATATTTAGCATTCATACGCTCAATGTTTTCCTTAGTTAACTCATGCATTTTTAAAATCAATTCAGAACATTCTTTAGCATCAAAATTAACCTTTCTCTGAAGATGGAAGAGGCAACAAATCAATAGGTGCACGAGGTAGGAAACCATACACAATTTCAAAAGGGCACATCTTAGTAGTAGAATGCAATGAACGATTATAAGCAAATTCAATATGAGGCAAGCATTCTTCCCACATTTTCTTGTTATTCTTCAAAACAGCCCTAAGCATAGTAGACAATGTTCTATTGACTACTTCAGTTTGTCCATCAGTTTGGGGGTGACAAGTAGTACTAAAAAGCAGCTTAGTCCCCAACTTAGCCCATAAACATCTCCAAAAGTGGCTAAGAAATTTAGTA
Source organism: Triticum urartu (assembly GCF_003073215.2). Taxonomy (NCBI): domain Eukaryota; kingdom Viridiplantae; phylum Streptophyta; class Magnoliopsida; order Poales; family Poaceae; genus Triticum; species Triticum urartu. Next base: position 223,066,568 of record NC_053027.1, on the reverse strand, counting down.
TCACGATCTGAAACAATAGTATTTGGCACACCATGTAAGCGAATAATTTCACGAAAGAACAAATCAGCAAATTAACAGCATCATCGCTTTTATGACATGGTATAAAGTGTGCCATTTTCGAGAACCTATCCACGACAACAAATATGCTATCCCTCCCCTTCTTTGTTCGAGGTAAACCTAAAACAAAGTCCATAGATATATCCTCCCAAGGAACACTAGGTACAGGCAAAGGCATATATAAACCATGAGGATTGAGTCGTGACTTAGCTTTTTGACATGTAGTGCAGCGAGCAACAAAACGCTCAACATCCCGTCTCATCTTTGGCCAAAAGAAATGTGTAGCAAGTATATCCTCCGTCTTCTTGACGCCAAAGTGTCCCATTAATCCTCCTCCATGCGCCTCCTGCAACAACAAAAGACGAACGGAGCTAGCTGGAATGCATAGCTTGTTAGCACGAAACACAAATCCATCGTTAAGAACGAACTTGTTCCAAGTTCTCCCTTCCTTACAATTCTGCAATACATCTTTAAATTCAGCATCATGAACATATTGATCTTTGATGGTCTCCAAACCAAATATTTTAAAGTCAAGTTGTGAAAGCATAGTATAACGACGAGACAAGGCATCAGCAATAACATTTTCTTTACCCTTCTTGTGTTTAATGACATAAGGGAAAGTCTCAATGAATTCAACCCATTTAGCATGTCTACGGTTCAGTTTTGCTTGACTTTTAATGTGTTTCAAAGATTCATGATCAGAATGTATAACAAATTCCTTGGGCCATAAATAATGTTGCCATGTTTCTAAGGTCCGAACAAGAGCATATAATTCTTTATCATAAGTAGAATAGTTCAGACTAGGCCCACTCAATTTTTCAGAAAAGTATGCAACAGGTTTTCCATCTTGTAATAACACACCTCCTAATCCAATTCCACTAGCATCACATTCAAGCTCAAAAGTCTTATTGAAATTAGGAAGTTGGAGTAAAGGAGCATGTGTCAACTTATCTTTCAATACCGTGAAGGCTTCTTCCTGTGCGGTACCCCAAACAAAAGGTACATCCTTCTTTGTAAGCTCGTTGAGAGGTGCAGCAATGGTGCTGAAATCTCTCACAAAACGCCTATAGAAACCAGCGAGGCCAAGGAAACTCCTCACTTGTGTGACCGTTTTGGGCTGCGGCCAACTCTCAATAGCTTCAATCTTGGCTTTATCAACTTCAATTCCCTGTGGAGTAACAACATAGCCAAGAAAAGATACTCGGTCGGTGCAAAAGGTGCACTTTCCAAGGTTACCAAACAAACGTGCATCACGTAGAGCAATAAAAACAGCACGTAAATGTTCCAAATGTTCCTCCAAAGATTTGCTATAAATCAATATGTCATCAAAGTAAACTACAAATCGTCCAATGAAAGCACGTAAAACTTCGTTCATTAACCTCATGAAAGTACTAGGTGCATTAGTTAACCCAAAAGGCATGACTAACCACTCATATAATCCAAACTTAGTTTTAAATGCTGTTTTCCATCTCCCAATTTCATACGAATTTGATGGTACTACGCAAATCAACTTTGGAGAATATTGTAGAGCCACTCAATTCATCAAGCATATCATCTAGCCTAGGAATAGGATGACGATAACGAATAGTAATATTATTAATGCCTCTACAATCAACGCACATACGCGACGTACCATCCTTTTTCGGCACTAAAATGATAGGAACAGCACAAGGACTAAGGGATTCGCGTATATAACCTTTGTCGAGCAGTTCTTGTACTTGACGCTAATCTCCTTCGTCTCCTCTGGATTGGTACGGTATGGTGCACGGTTGGGTATGATGCACCGGGAATTAAGTCAATTTGATGCTCAATCCCGCGAATAGGTGGTAATCCCGGTGGCACGTCTTGTGGAAAGACGTCAGCGAACTCCTGCAAAATGTTAGTGACAGCAGGAGGCAAAGAGGAAGGCACGTCCTCGAATGAAAATAATGCCTCTTTGCACACAAAAGCATAGCAAACAGATTTGCTAAAATCTAGATCATCAATATCAGATTTGGTGGCAAGTAAACATGCACTTTTCAATTTAATTTCAGAAGCAACACTAGATTGTTTATTATTATTAGGCTGCATTTGTTGCTCAAATTCTTTTGCCACAATCTGATTTTCACTTTTTTCTCCTGTTTTGCTTTATTAGCTCTATTAATATCATCTTTCAAAATGGAATCAGGAGTCATAGGAAGCAAAGTAATATTTTTATCCTTATGAACAAGAGTATACTGATTGTTTCTACCATGGTGTACAGAATTTTTATCAAATTGCCATGGTCTACCAAGTAATAAGGAACATGCTTGCATAGGTACCACATCACAATCAACATAATCAGCATATGTAGAGATACTAAAATGCACACGAACAGTACGTGTTACCTTAACCTTGCCGCTGTTGTTGAACCATTGGATGTAGTAAGGATGTGGATGTGGTCTTGTGGTGAGAGATAGCTTCTCCACCATCTCGATGCTAGCCAAGTTGTTGCAACTCCCTCCATCTATGATCACGCGAACAGAACGTTCCTTCACAACTCCCTTTGTATGGAACAAATTATGCCTCTGATTTTGCTCAGCTTGTGTAACCTGCACACTCAAAACACGTTGAGCAACTAAACATTCATACCTGTCAGCATCTTCAGGAGCCATGTATTGCGTCTCATGATCAGAATCGTCTCCACCGTGTTCGTCACGTGTAATAAGAGCCAAAGTCTCCTCATCATAGTCACTAGCGGACTCATACCCACCATCCTCAGTAACAATCATCACACGCTTAGATGGGCATTCTCTCGCATAATGACTCCACCCTTGCAACGTCGACAAATAATATCATGTGTTTGCCCTGTTGATGCCATGGATGAAGAAGAGCTCTTTGCAGGCCCAGAAGGTGTGCTCTTGGCAGATAGTGGTGATTGTGCCTGCTTTATTGTATCACGGTTGGAGGTGGCAGCCGACGGAGGCGCCGGTGTAGCAGAACGTGTGGAAGTAGATGATGCACGTGGTGTCCATGAAGAAGGTCGACCTGCAGAAAAGTTAGTCCGCGCCAATGCCTGTCGATCCTGCACTTCACGTTCAGCTTTACAAGCAAGATGGAATAAACGAGTGATATTAGTATACTCCTTATACTCTAGAATCGTCTGAATCTCTCTATTTAATCCACCCATAAAACGTGCAAGCATAGCTTCATTCTCCTCAACAATACCACATCTAATCATGCCAGTTTGTAATTCCTGATAATATTCTTCTACAGAATTTTTTCCCTGTCTTAAGCGCTGCAATTTTTGAAGTAATTCACGTTGATAATATGGTGGAACCCAACGAGTACGCATAGCAGTTTTCAAAGCAGCCCAAGTAGCAGGAATGGGATATAATCTACAATGCTAGACCACCAAACACATGCAAAACTAGTGAAAGCACAAACAGCAGCAGGAACACGTCTCTCCTCGGGATATTGTAAACATGTAAATCGTTGTTCAGTTTCTAACTCCCAAGTAAGATATATATCAGGAACATATCTACCCTCAAATGGTGGAATATTCAATTTTAGTTTAGGGAGATGGTCATGATCTCGTACCTGAGGGTGAGCCCTACCATTGCCATTATTTGCATGTGGACGACCTGATGGTTGCTGTGCTGGTGGTGGCACGTAGTTCTGATTTTGATCAACCTCATCCTCATAATCGCCAGCAAAATCATCCTCCTCCGCATCAGCAGCAGGAGCCACAGAAGTAGCAACAGCAGCACCAACAGTTTGGCCAGGTGCAAGAGGGAGACGGCTCGCTCGGCGGAGGGCTGTTTCACGATGTGTAGGTAGTCGTCGTTGTTGTTGTTGTAGAGGTGCGTTAGGTGCAGCCGGTGGTGGTGGTGGAAGACGCGCGAGCAATTCATTAAACCTGTCATCGAGCTTTGTTTCGAACGTCTTCTCCATGTCATCTATCTTCTCCATGGCCTCTTCAAATCTGTTTAGCACATCCTGCACCTGTCCATTCATCATTTGCTGAAATTTATCATGCAACTCCTGATTCGTCATGTTCTCCCAGTCAGTCTCGTCGGCTTGTGATCCTGCCATGGTTAGCAACAATAGAAAACACACAAGAATATGATCCTACAGAATACTAACAAGAGGTGGTGGTGGCGGGTGTCACAAATCCGTCAAGCAAATCTCAAATTCTTACCAGTTCTTACCCAGCAGCAGGCGGTGATCGGCAACCGTTGTAGTCAAAACTCTCAAAAGCTTGGATAGAGCGATTGCCAGGGAGAGTCAAACGCACGACGTAGAGGTATGTGGAGCTGGGAAGGCTTATAGTATGGTAGCAAAAAGGGTCAGCAATAATCAATTCAGAGATGCAAAGTTGAATAAACGCTCAACGACGGTACTGTGCTGGTCCTAGGCTAGACCGTGCTAGAGACGCGAGCCTAGAACACTAACAAAATCACGGCGCTGCACGTAAATAAGGGAAAAGCACACTCTGGAACTTTTTTTTTCGCTTTTTTTTTGCACTCCTCTTTTTTTTTTGCGCTCCTCTTTTTTTTTGCGCTCCTCTTTTTTTTTTGCGAAAAATCACTATAATGGCGAGTGTCTCAAAACTCTTCCCTCGTCAAACTGATAGGATGGGCACGAAATTTTTTTTTCACTTTTTTTTTTCGGAAATCAGGGCAGCGACGATGAAAAAGTGCGACAAAAAATCACTATGATGGCACGTGGCTCAAAAGACTCAGAAAAGCCTAAAAATAGGATAGGGAAAAAAATATTTTTGCCCGTGAAAATTTTGGCCTAAAAACTGCCCGGGGGTCTCCAGACTCTTTTTTTTTTCGAGACCTACGCAGGCAAGGAAACACGAATCGGAATTGAGATTGATCTCAAAAACAAACCTAATATGAGAAGAACTCGGATTGGTGGTGGATATATGGTGGTGGTATATGGCAGCGGTGGTTGTATATGGTAGCGGTGGTGGTATATGGATAGAGATTGATGGTGGTATATGGATACGGATTGGTGGTGGTATATGGATATGGATTCAGAGCGGTGGCGGATAAGCAAAAGTGGTAGATGGACGATGATGATGGTGCGGCGGCGGCGTGACAACTTGTGACCAGAACTCGAAACTCTAAAAGACTAGACTCTAAGACCAGCAACTTGACACGACGATGCAACCGCAAATTCAACAAAGCAAAAACCCTAAAAAGATTATGCAAAGGCTCAGATTGGTTCGGATATGATGAACTAACCCTAATTTTTTTTGTGTGGCTTTTTCGTGGACTGTAGGTATGAAGAACAGACTCGATCTAATCTACGAAAAACTGTAAAATCTCACCGAGCAACCTGGAAATCTGATACCACTTGATAGAGGCAAAGGTGTCCCGATGTTTCGATGAGATGGTGGCTATCGTTTTCTGTGGGAGTCGACCTTGACGATCCGACTACGAACGTGCGAGACGTCGCGCCTTAGCAATCGCTAAACCAACTTCTGAGGGGTTATTGACCACGCCGGAGCACGATCAACCTGACCACGAGGGCCTGTTTCCTGCGAGCAAACGAAGAACAAGCAAGAAACTGAGATTGCAATCTGGATATTGCGAATATAAGATGAAAGCTTTATTGATCAAGGTGGGGTTCTGTGACGTCTTGGTCTGGTCGTTGGACACAAACGAAGTACGCGAAGTTGCAGCTATGGCGAACTTTTAATCTAAACAAAACCCAAGTCTAAACGACGCCCTAAGGGCTGTATATATGGAGGAAGAGAGGGGAATTTCGTGGCCCTTGAGGGTGGGGTCCGAAACCAACCCTAACTCTTGTTTCCCCACACATACGGACTCTAAAAATAGCATATACTTAAGTATTTCGAAATTACATGGGCCTGGCCCATTAATAAGGTGGCGCAGCACCTAGAATAGCCTATGGACGAATATTATGAAGTGGCATCTTGTATATTTCGTCCAAGGCTTCATGCACTCCTTATGGCGGCTTCAAAGTCCTGAAATCATCACTTGTAACTCCGTTCTTGATCCCCTTGCGCATGCCATCAACTCCATGCGTGTTCTTGCTCCAATGTTCATCCTTCTCCAAGCTAGACCCTTCATTTGTAAGCAAAACAAATGTATCCAACTTAGGCAGCATCATAATCTCATGAACATTAGAATCATTACCAAGAAACGAAAGTACCTGGTAATTTAATTGGCGTGCGCGAGCTCTAGTAATTGGTCCAGTATATGTAACAGTAGGGGCTGTGGGTGTAACAATGGTATTGATGTCCTCATCAGTGTATCAAAGTACTACTAATTGCAATGCACAGAGTTCAAGTACGGCGCGTCCATTTCAGATTGTACCTGGACCAAATCATCAAGAAGTCCACTCAGGTGATATCTTTCCTTTATATTTTGTCAGCATATTAAATCGTTTGAGAACAATTACATTGGTCTGTGATATTTTTTCGCAGGACCATTATTCATTACAAAAGTGCCGCATAACGCGCGTGCCAACATCACTTTTGGACTAGCGTTTATTGAGCCGCTGAGGCCGCATTGAGCCGCCTCTGCTGCGTTGAGCCGCCGGGAGTCACCGGTCTGCCTGAACCGCTGAGATTATATTGAGCCGCCTCTGACGCGGCATACAGATCATCTGTCATTCACAAACATCGGGTGATATCTATCTGAACTTATCTTATTAAACACTTATTGTTTTTGTCAAAGAACAATTACTCTGCCCTGTAACATTTTTACACAGGACAATTGTTTATGCCATTATACCGCGGATGCACGTTCGGCTGTGCGCACAGCTTCACGGACATGTGTGTTGCGGTCCATTTTGCATCAACACGTCGGTCGGCTTGCCCGTCTGCACCGGCTTACAACACCGCGGCTGACTCATTTGTTTGCTCCCGCAGCCAACTCGGCCATGATTGATTTCGGCCTCACCATGGTGATCGTCAACTCCACGGTGATAATTACTGACCTGACGCATCAGGTGAAATCCATCCAGTATATTTTATATTATATATTGCTTTCTTTAAAAGAGCAATTACTCTGGCTTGCAAGTTCTCCAGTGCAGGACAAGTTATATCACTGAAATGTTGAATGACTCATACCGGTCTATATCACGGTCAAATATGGAGAGTCTCAAGCCAACTCCTCGAGTAGTCTTAAAACTCGGGGGCTACAATGACATGACTCGGGAACTCCGGGTCATTGGAGGGAATGATAACCCGGTTCCAGAAGACACCGCCATATTGATGAAAATTTAAAGGCCATCAGAAAATTGTCGGTTCAAAATAAAGATTCTGGTTTAAAATCCGGTTAAAGAGACATCTCTCTCCCGCAAAGCTTTTAAGCTCTCAAATCTGGTTCAAACATCCGGCTCCAGGTAAATTTATCTCTTACAAAACTTTTTAGCTCTCAAATCCGGTTCAAACATCCGGCTCAAGGACAATCCGTATCCCACAAAATTTTGAAGCTTTCAAATCCGGTTTAAAGTTCCGGTTCAAAAAGAATTAATCTCTTGCAAGATTCTAGTTCTCAGGAAAATTAAAGGTTGCCAAAGAGAAACTTGCTTCCATGATGCGTGGTTCGAACATGGGTATCCTGCCTTACGGCTTATCTTATTATGGTCACTTGAGGGCTTCCTGCTCATCGAGCATAGCTGTCGGTACCCTCTTGATCGACGCGATGCCAAAATTTATATGGTCACTTGGGGGCTTCCTGTTCAAACATAGGTCGTATTCGAACCAAAGAGAACATAGTTGTCGTAACCCTTTTGATCAGCGCAAAGCCAAACTCACTAGGGGGCTTCTTGATCGTATCCGAATCATAGCTTAACCCCTTTTGGGTCCGACTTGGATCGTATTTGAATCAGGGTCGTTAAAAACCTCTCAAGGTCATTTGGGGGATTCCTGTTCAAACATAGGTTGTATTCGAACCAAAGAGAACATAGCTGTCGGTACCCTCTTGATCGGCGCAACGCCAAAGCCACTGAGGGCTACATGGTCATATTTGAATCCTAGCTTAACCCCTTTGGAACGGTTTACTGATCGTATTCGAATCAGAAACTTCAATTTTTATTTGGTTTAAGTTTTTGCAAACAATCTTTTGGATTTTGATACTTTTTGCTCATATCTGAAGCATATAAGTGTGGTTTCACTTAAACCCGGCTTGGCTTTGGACGATAAGTCGCCAGCATGTGACAATCATCATATATTTGGAAGTATTGGCTTCTAAGGATTGGGTTATCACCCTTACTGCACATGTCATGTAAACCGGCAATACAAATTAAATATCACAATGGTTATATGTGGGATATTATGATCCGCCCTGCGGTAAACCGCCAAGGGATCTTGTGATTTACTTATGTGCAGGATAAGACTACATTTGAGTGGTTACCCGCCCTGGCTTTTGACGTTAAGTCGCCAGGGCATATGTTGTTTAAACTCTATGCAAGATTTACAGAGCTATGACATACATAAATGATTAAGTTCCAGCCCATCATCAAATATTGAAATTGGTGTCTCAAAAGGGGTATCAATTCTTGATTTTCTCAAAGGCTATAAGCCGCCGGGTTATAAAAATTCCGGCTTACAATGGAGGCATATTAAATCGCCATCGTCCAAGATCCGCCGGGTATTTAAACTCCGGATTTACTTGTCAACAAATAAGGTGTTCAAAGTCGCTTTTGCGCAATGGCTATTATTTTATCAATGGATATGATTTATTCTACAATGGAAAGAATAGTCCCGAGTTGCGGTAGGCTTACAACCCGACACTTTGGGGCTACATTATTCAGTTTGAGATTATATCAAATATGCAAGTCCCATGTCACTGCCAGCATGCACCATGGCACTTGGGGGCTAATGCAAAGACAATTTTACTGGCCTTATTGAAGACCCGACTCATCACATCATAATGAGCCGGCCCTTGGGGGCTACCAATTGCTCCTATCAACAATTCAAGGTACACAAGTTTTATTCCATTATATTGAAGGGTCCACTACTCAGTTGGTAAAGCGCAAAGCTCTTAACCTTGTGGGCGTGGGTTCAAGCCCCATGATGGGGATTACATCATATGATGTTCTTTTCAAAAGAAGTATATATAAAGTCCCAGGTCAATATTATCTTACCGAGCCGGCCCTTGGGGGCTACACGTTGTTGTTCAAGTCTATATGATCATATTTATAAAGTCCCTGCTCATTATTGCATAATGACCCGGCCCTTGGGGGCTACACTGGTTATAGTTTTTTATGAGTATAAGGCAATTACAAGTCCCAGGTTGCTGCAACCATGACAACCCGGCACTTGGGGGCTACATATATGGAGTATTCAGTCTTTACTAGTGACTAAGATGAACAACATGGATTTCTTCAAAGTGGCAGTATTTATATTGAAGCAAGTCTTAAGTCATCACTTTGTTTCTGCTGGGGCTACAGGTAATATGGATATAAGGGATAAAAAATCTTCAAATTCTCAGTTTTGAGTAAATCAGATTGACCCGGTGTCACCAATAACTATGACCCGGCGTTAGCAACAATTATGACCCGGTGCTATTAATATTTACAAACCGGATATTTTGACAATGATAAACCGGCAAGTTCTACAAGCCGGTTGAAAGTCAGATGAGTTTTTTCAAGACCAATATTTTCTAAACCGACGCTTTGGAAGCCGATTCAAGTGGATTATTTTTACAATATTTCTCTATAAGATACCAATATCTGCAAATTTGCTCTGAAGCTAGCCTATTGACCCGGATTTCTCAAAAGAAGTATCTGGATTTTTTGCATTGGCAAGGTTTGGACATATCTTTTAAAAGAGATTTGCTATAAGATCTTTGAGTATGCATCCAGGAAGAAATGACAAGGACTTAAAGATGATCAGGATCAGTTTAACATGGATAAATCCAAATTAAACTGGGGGCTAATGTCGGGGATATACCCCGCGGTATGACCCGGCCGGAATCATGACCCGACCGGGCTTGGCGACTCACCAGAGACCTGGCTGGAGCTTGGCGGCTCACTGGCGATCCGCCCGGACATGGCGGTTTACATGTAACCCGCCTGGACATTGTGACTCACTGGAGACTCGGCGGGCGGATCAGACGGACGACAAGGCCCAAGGCCCAGCAGGCCGGCTTATACTCTGGTGGGCCAGCTTAAGAGGAAAGGGATGACGAATATTTCCTTCACGAGGAAGCAAGACCCGGAGTTGTATTCAACTTGTGAGGAAGGATATACTATTCCTAGTCCTACTAGGACTCCACATGTAACCCGCCCCTTCAACATATATAAGGAGGGGCAGGGCTCCCCAAAGGGGGACATAAAATAATCTCTAGGGTTAGACACAAAGGGGGAGCCGGCTTATGCGGCGACTCTCTCATGAGCATAATGAGATCTAGCCACAAACATCATGTAGGGTTATTACCGGATGATGTTTCCCGGGGCCCGAAGTTGTCTAAATCCTTGTTTTATGTTGCGTCTCTCGATTCCACTCAACCCCTCTCAAGCTACCACATAGATGCGTTGGCCTCGCGACTAAGTCCTGACACTAGGACATCTGCCGTGACAATTCCACGACAAGAACCAAATAATATTCATAGATAATCTTGTTCATAAACCCACAATTCATTGGATCTCGGCAAACACACCGCAAAAGAGTATTACATCAAATATATCTCCAAGAACATCGAGGAGAACTTTGTATTGAGAATCAAAGAGAGAGAAGAAGCCATCTAGCTAATAATATGGACCCGAAGGTCTGTGGTAAACTACTCACGCTTCATCGGAGAGGCTATCATTTTGATGTAGAAGCCCTCCGTGATCGATTCCCCTCCGGCAGATCGCCAGAAAAGGCCCCAAGATGGGATCTCACGGGTACAGAAGGTTGCGGCGGTGGAAAAGTGGTTTCGTGGCTCTCTGCGATCGATATAGGGTATAAGAGTATATATAGGCGAAAGAAGTACGTCGATGGAGCTACATGGGGCCCACGAGGGTGGGGGCGTGCCCTCCCGCCTTGTGGCCGCCTCGCGAAGTTCCAAACTTTCACTCCAAGTCTCCTGGTTTGCTTTCGGTCTAAGAAAGATCATCGCAAAGGTTTCATTCCATTTGGACTCGGTTTGGTATTCCTTTTCTAAGAAACTCTAAAATAGGCAAAAAAAATAGAAAGTGGCACTGGGCCTCTGGTTAATAGGTTAGTCCCAAAAATAATATAAAATAGCATATTAAAGCCCATTAAACATCCAAAACAGATAATATAATAGCATGGAACAATCAAAAATTATATATACATTGGAGACGTATCACTGGCGTCATCTTGACATCCCCTACGGGAGACACAGTCCGCTGCGTGTGGCAAATCATGTATACGAAGTCTAATAATGCAGCCAAATATGAGGCACTTCTACATGGTCTCTGCATGGCTGTCTCCATGGGCATACAACGCCTAGAGGTGCACGGTGACTCAAACCTCGCAATATCTCAGGTAAATGGAGAATTCGATGCAAAAGATCCAAAAATGGTGGCATAACGAAACACCGTATTAAAAATATCGGCTCGGTTCGAGGGGCTTGAATTTCATCATGTCGCTCGAGACAGTAACCATGCAGCAGACATACTCGCTCGCGTGGGAACCAAGCGCGACCCCGTCCCGCCTAATACCTTGGTGGAAAGGCTCTTCAAGCCATCCGTGGTATGGCACGACGAGAGCGGAGATGCTAGTACGGACCTGATCACGCCCCCATCAGCCAAACACAATACAGATATCATCAGGGGTTCGGATACTGAAATAATGCCCTCTGCTCATGACATCATGGCTGTTATTGCTCCTTGGACCGAACCCTTCCTGGCCTACCTTAATAGGCCGGAGCTTCCCGATGATCAAAATGAGGCCCGTCACATAGTTCGGCGTTCTAAAGCCTACAAAGTTCACGAAGGTGGGATGTACAAGAAAAGCACTACCAGAGTTCCCCAAAGGTGCATCTCCGAAGAGGAGGGACGACAACTCTTGGCCGAAATACATGATGGTTTGGGCGACCACCACGCCGCAGCTCGGGCCCTCGTAAGCAAAGCCTTCTGGACAGGATTTGTCTGGCCAACGGCCCGAGAAGACGCACAAGCCCTTGTCCAACGTTGTGTGGGATGTCAGCTTTTTGCCAACCAAAGTCATATGTCTCCCACTGCCTTAAGAATAATCCCCATCACTTGGCCCTTCGCGGTCTGGGGGATCGATATGGTCGGACCCCTTAAAGGGGGAATTCTCAAAAATAAATATTTACTGGTTATGGTGGATAAATTCACTAAGTGGATAGAGGCCAAACCAGTAAGAACGGCTGAAGCAGGACCGGTGATTGATTTTATATCCGGTGTGGTACACCGCTACGGTGTCCCGCACAACATCATCACTGATAATGGCTCCAATTTTACGGCCGATGAGGTGAAAAACTGGTGTGCTAAATTGGGCATTAAACTCGACTATGCATCTGCCTGTCACCCTCAAAAAACGGTCAGGTTGAACGGGCCAATGGCCTGATAATGAGCGGCATTAAACCCAGATCGGTGCCCTCCCTACGGGAGTCAGATAAGCACTGGGTTGAGGAACTCGATTCCGTGCTCTAGGGGTGCTACCTCTTGAGCTTGCGTTGCTTTTTCCCTTGAAGAGGAAAGGGTGATGCAGCAAAGTAGCATAAGTATTTCCCTCAGTTTTGAGAACAAAGGTATCAATCCAGTAGGAGACTATGCAACAAGCCACCGAATACTTGCACAAACAAACACCAACTTGCAACCAACGACAAAGGGGTTGTCAATCCCTTCACGGTTATTCACAAAGTGAGATCTGATAGAGATGGATAAATGGTAAAGTAACATTTTTGGTATTTTTGGTTTATGGAACGGAAAGTAAAAGATTGCAAAGGAAAGTAAACTAGAATTGTAGATCGGAAACTTATACGATGGAAAATAGACCCGGGGGCCATAGGTTTCACTAGTGGCTTCTCTCAAGATAGAAATTATTACGGTGGGTGAACAAATTACAACCGAGCAATTGATAGAAAAGCGCAAAGTTATGACGATATCTAAGTCAATGATCATGAATATAGGCATCACGTCCATGTCAAGTAGATCGAAACGATTCTGCATCTACTACTATTACTCCACACATCGACCAACTCCTGCCTACATCTAGAGTATTAAGTTCATAAGAACAAAGTAACGCATTAAGCAAGATGACATGATGTAGCGGGATTAACTCAAGCAATATGATGAAAACCCCATCTTGTTATCCTCGATGGCAACAATACAATACGTGGCTTGCTGTCCCTACTGTCACTGGGAAAGGACACCGCAATATTGAACCCAAAGCTAAGCACTTCTCCCATTGCAAGAAAAACCAATCTAGTTGACCAAACCAAATTGATAGTTCGAAGAGACTTGCAAAGATATCAAATCATGCATATAAGAATTCAGAGGAGATTCAAATAATATTCATAGATAAGCTGATCATAAATCCACAATTCATCGGATCTCGGCAAACACACCGCAAAAGAGTATTAGACCAAATAGATCTCCAAGAACATTGAGGAGAAATTTGCATTGAGAATCAAAGAGAGAGAAGAAGCCATCTAGCTACTAGTTATGGACCCGTAGGTCTGAAATAAACTACTCACGCTTCATCGGAGAGGCAATGGTGTTGATGTAGAAGCCCTCCGGGATCGATTCCCCCTCCGGCAAGATGCTGGAAAAGGCCCCAAGATGGGATCTCACGGGTATAGAAGGTCGCGGTGGTGGAAAAGTGGTTTCGTGGCTCCCCTGGATGTTTTTGGGTATAAGAGTATATATAGGTGAAAGAATTAGGTCAGGGGAGCTACGAGGGGCCCACAACGTCGGGGGGCGCGCCCTCCACCCTTGTGTCCGCCTCGAGGCTCCTCTGACTTGTACTCCAAATCTCCTGGGTGTCTTTTGGTCCAAGAAAAATCATGGCAAATGTTTTATTCCATTTGGACTCTGTTTGGTATTCCTTTTCTGCAAAACTCTAAAACAAGGAAAAAACAGAAACTAGCACTGGGCTCTAGGTTAATAGGTTAGTCCCAAAAATCATATAAAATAGCAAATTAATGCATATAAAACATCCAAAATATATAATATAATATCACGGAACAATCAAAAATTATAGATACGTTGGAGACGTATCAAGCATCCCCAAGCTTAATTCCTGCTCGTCCTCGAGTAGGTAAATGATAAAAACAGAATTTTTGATGTGGAATGCTACCTAACATATTTATCCATGTAATTCTCTTTTATTGTGGCATGAATGTTCAGATCTGTAAGATTCAAAACAAAAGTTTAATATTGGCATAAAAACAATAATACTTCAAGCATACTAACAAAATAATTATGTCTTCTCAAAATAACATGGCCAAAGAAAGCTAATCCCTACAAAATCATATAGTCTGGCTCTGCTCCATCTTCATCACACAAAATATTCAAATCATGCACAACCCCGATGACAAACCAAGCAATTGTTTCATATTTTGACGTTCTCAGACCTTTTCAACTTTCTCGCAATACATGAGCATGAGCCAGGGACATAGCACTATATGTGGAATAGATGGTGGTTATGGAGAAGACAAAAAAGGAGATAGTCTCACATCAACTAGGCGTATCAATGGGCTATGGAGATGCCCATTAATAGATATCAATGTGAGTGAGTAGGGATTGCCATGCAATGGATGCACTAGATCTATAAGTTTATGAAAGCCCAAAAAGAAAACTAAGTGGGTGTGCATCCAACTTGCTTGCTCATGAAGACCTAGGGCGTTTGAGGAAGCCCATCGTTGGAATATACAAGCCAAGTTCTATAATGAAAAATTCCCACTAGCATATGAAAGTGATATCATAGGAGTCTCTCTATCATGAAGATCATGGTGCTACTTTGAAGCACAAGTGTGGCAAAAAGGATAGTAACATTGTCCCTTCTCTCTTTTTTCTCTCATTTTTTGGGCCTTCTCTTTTTTGGCTTTTCTCTTTTTTTATTTCCTCACATGGGACAATGCTCTAATAATGAAAATCATCACACTTCTATTTACTTACAACTCGATACTAGAACAAAAATATGACTCTATATGAATGTCTCCGACGGTGTACCGGGATGTGCAATGAATCAAGAGTGACATGTATAAACAAATTATGAACGGTGGCTTTGCCACAAATATGATGTCAACTACATGATCATGCAAAGCAATATGAAAATGATGATGTGTGTCATAATAAACGGAACGGTGGAAAGTTGCATGGCAATATATCTTGGAATGGATATGGAAATGCCATAATAGGTAGGTATGGTGGCTGTTTGAGGAAGCATATTGGTGGGTTTATGGTACGCGAAAGTTGCACGGTACTAGAGAGGCTAGCAATGGTGGAAAGGTGAGAGTGCGTATAATCCATGGACAAAACATTAGTCATAAAGAACTCACATACTTATTGCAAAAATCTATTAGTCATCGACACAAAGTACTACACGCATGCTCCTAGGGGGATAGATTGGTAGGAAAAGACTATCGCTCGTCCCCGACCGCCACTCATAAGGAAGACAATCAATAAATATATCATGCTCCGACTTCATCACATAACAGTTCACCATACATGCATGCTACGAGACTCACAAACTTTAACACAAGTATTTCTCAAATTCACAACTACTTACTAGCATGACTCTAATATTTCCATCTTCATATCTCAAAACAATCATAAGGAATCAAACTTCTCATAGTATTCAATGCACTTTATATGAAAGTTTTTATTATATCCCTCTTGGATGCCTATCATATTAGGACTAATTTTATAACCAAAGCAAATTACCTTGATGTTCTAAAGACTCTCAAAATAATATAAGTGAAGTACGAGAGTTCATAAATTTATATAAAATAAAAACCACCGCCGTGCTCTAAAAATATATAAGTGAAGCACTAGAGCAAATTTTCCTAGCTCACAAGATATAAGTGAAGCACATAGAGTATTCTAATAAATCACGATTCATGCGTGTATCTCCCAAAATGTGTGTACAGAAAGGATGATTTTGGCAAACTAAAAAACAAAGACTCAAATCATACAAGACGCTCCAAGCAAAACACATATCATGTGGTAAATAAAAATATAGCCTCAAGTAAAGTTACCGATAGAGAAAGACGAAAGAGAGGATGTCTTCCCGGGGCATCCCCAAGCTTAGGCTTTTTGACGTCCTTGAATATTACCTTGGGGTGAATTGGGCATCCCCAAGCTTAGGCTCTTGCCACTCCTTATTCCATAGTCCATCAAATCCTTACCCAAAACTTGAAAACTTCACAAAACAAAACTCCAACAGAAAATCTCGTAAGCTCCGTTAGTATAAGAAAACAAATCACCACTTTTGGTACTGTTGAAAACTCATTATTTATTTATATTGGTGTAATATCTAATATATTCCAACTTTTCCATGGTTCATACCCCCGGTACTAGCCATAGATGCATCAAAATAAGCAAACAACACGCGAAAAACAGAATCTGTCAAAAACAAAATAGTCTGCAGCAATCTGGAGATTTCGAATAATTATGTAACTCCAAACATTCTGAGAAATTAGGAAGTCCTAGATAATTTTTATTATTAATCCTCTGCAAAAATAATCACTATTTTATCGCACTTTTGTTAAAAATTAAAACTAATCTCCTGGGCACAAAAGTTTCTGGTTTTCAGTAGGATCAAATCAATCATTACCGTAAGCTATCCTAAAGGTCTTACTTGGCACAAACACTAATTAAAACACAAAACCACATCTAACCAGGGGCTAGATGATTTATTCAAAGGAAAACAGGACCTAAAAAGTAAGAACAAAAATAAAATTGGGTTGCCTCCCAATAAGCGCTATTGTTTAACGCCCCTAGCTAGGCATAAAAACACGAATAGATCTAAGTATTCTCCTCTTCGGTATTCAATTCTTTTCTCATCAAGTCTTCCAAAACTCGTCTAAGTAATTCTATTCTTTCTTTTATCTCCCTCCTAGTAGATGAACTTAGATCGTGAAAAGGACTTTGATTGGTAATTTTAACATTCATAAACCCGTAATCGGGATCATCCCCGTAAATATCATCATATTAAATACTTAGCTCATTTCTAATGGGTTCCTTCATCATTTTATTCAACCAATCCCTATTAAATCCTACATAAATTCCTCTGGTTATCCAATCAAAATTTTCAAAAGGTTCAAGATACAAAGCTTGAGAGATCTCAGAATGGGGAACCCTTTTCCTAAGATTTTCAATATAAGATTGATAATCCCTAGATTCCAAACTACGCATAGTTTTTTATCTTGCAGGATGTCTATGATTGCAGGGTGTTCAACATAAAATATCCCTAGCTTCTTGGATAATAAAATCAAATTCATGCATAAGAATAATAGTGGCAATCTTTTTAGCTATAGGGTGATTGATTTTAGGGAGTTCATAAAACACTGTTTGCAAAGCAGGATGAAGATGCACAAATTTTCTTTCTAATTTATCAACAAGCATCACAATAGCATCAGCATAACAATTTGTCTCAAGAAGAATAGTTCTTTTATTAATAGGTAAGGATTCGGTACAGTCGAAGAATTCTTGAATAATACTTTTCCCTATAATATTACCGTCTACTATATGAAATATTTTAGTTTTGTAATTCGGAGGCTTTTCAGCTCCAGGATCCAAAGAGCAAGTTTCAAGATTCTCTTCAAGATTTTCAGTGATAACATCCCCATTTTCAGACATGGTGGCAACAAACGAGCAAATGGAAAAGACGAACGAAAGAGGGGCGAAGAAAAGGTGAATCTTTTTGAAAAGCATTTTAGAAGTGGGGGAGAGGAAAATGAGAGGTGAATGGCAAATAATGTAATGTGAGAGATGAGAGTTTATGATGGGTACTTGGTATGTATTGGCTTGGTGTAGATGTCCCCGGCAATGGCGCCATAAATCCTTCTTGCTACCTCTTGAGCTTGCATTGGTTTTTCCCTTGAAGAGGAAAGAGTGATGCAGCAAAGTAGCGTAAGTATTTCCCTCGGTTTTGAGAACCAAGGTATCAATCCAGTAGGAGACTACGTAACAAGCCACTGAATACCTGCACAAACAAACACCAACTTGCAACCAACGACAAAGGGGTTTTCAATCCCTTCATGGTTATTCGCAAAGTGAGATCTTATAGAGATGGATAAACGGTAAAGTAATATTTTTGGTATTTTTGGTTTATGGAACGGAAAGTAAAAGTTTGCAAAGGAAAGTAAACTAGAATTCTAGATCGGAAACTTATATGATGGAAAATAGACCCGAGGGGCCATAGGTTTCACTAGTGGCTTCTCTCAAGATAGAAATTATTACGGTGGGTGAACAAATTATTGCCGAGCAATTGATAGAAAAGCACAAAGTTATGACGATATCTAAGGTAATGATCATGAATATAGGCATCACATCTGTGTCAAGTAGATCGAAACGATTCTGCATCTACTACTATTACTCCACACATCGACCGACTCCTGCCTACATCTAGAGTATTAAGTTCATAAGAACAGAGTAACAAATTAAGCAAGATGACATGATGTAGCGGGATTAACTCAAGCAATATGATGAAACCCCCATCTTGTTATCCTCAATGGCAACAATACAATACATGCCTTGCTGCCCCTACTGTCACTGGGAAAGGACACCGCAAGATTGAACCCAAAGCCAAGCACTTCTCCCATTGCAAGAAAAAACCAATCTAGTTGGCCAAACCAAATCGATAGTTCGAAGAGACTTGCAAAGATATCAAATCATGCATATAAGAATTCAGAGGAGATTCAAATAATATTCATAGATAAGCTGATCATAAATCCACAATTCATCAGATCTCGGCAAACACAGCGCAAAAGAGTATTACATCGAATAGATCTCTAAGAACATCGAGGAGAACTTTGTATTGAGAATCAAAGAGAGAGAAGAAGACATCTAGCTACTAGCTATGGACCCGTAGGTATGAAATAAACTACTCACGCTTCATCGAAGAGGCAATGGTGTTGATGTAGAAGCCCTCCGTGATCGATCCCCCCTCCGGTAGGATGCCGGGAAAGGCCCCAAGATGGGATCTCATGGGTACAGAAGGTTGCGGCGGTGGAAAAGTGGTTTCGTGGCTCCCCTGGATGTTTTTGGGGTATAAGAGTATATATAGGCAAAAGAATTAGGTCAGGGGAGCTACGAGGGGGCCACAAGGTCGGGGGCGCGCCCTCCACCCTTGTGGCCGCCTCGAGGCTCCTCTGACTTGTACTCCAAGTCTCCTGGGTGTCTTCTGGTCCAAGAAAAATAATGGCGAAAGTTTTATTCCGTTTGGTATTCCTTTTCTGCGAAACTCTAAAACAAGGAAATAACAAAAACTGGCACTGGGCTCTAGGTTAATAGGTTAGTCCCAAATATCATATAAAATAGCATACTAATGCATATAAAACATCCAAAACAGATAGTATAATATCATGGAACAATAAAAAATTATAGATACGTTGGAGACGTATCCGGGGGCTGCGAACTACACCTAACCAAACAACTGGATACACACCTTTCTTCATGGTGTACGACGCAGGAGCTGTCCTGCCCTGCGACATTATTCATGACTCACCTCGAGTGCGCATGTACGAAGAGCGAGAAGTCGAGCTTGATCGGCAGGATGACCTAGACGGCCTCGAAGAGGAGTGAGATATTGCGCAAGCCCACTCCGCATTTTATCAACAACAGGCCAGGCGATACCAAAGCAGAGAAGTGCGGGCCAAGACATAATATTGGCGACCTCATATTGCATCTCCCGGAGAAGAAGAAGGATAAGCTCAAACCAAGATGGAAGGGCCCCTTCATCATAAATGAAGTTCTCACAGGAGGAGACTATCGCCTTCGTAATGTATCAGATAATCGCCTTGAGCTGAATCCATGGAACGCTGCTCGGCTCCGACGATTCTACGGATAGTTCGATAGCACCTTTTTTTACTAGGTTCCTTTTTCTCCTCTCCTTTTTTTTATTTTTTCCTTTTTATATCCCAGGGTATGTTCGGATATACCGAACTGTTTGGGGTACACATCTTTAAATGCATACACCCCACTATAACTGGGGGCTTCTTTGATGAAGCTTATTACTAAAAGCTTGTTGCTTACATTGTTTATGTCATTTGTTCTATACATCTTTTGCCATTATATGCACCTCTATGGCTTAAGTTTTTGCCAAGCTAGGTTGCCTCGCTCCTGTGTTTATACCCTACGTTCCTGATCGTTCGGCTAGGGTGTAAAGGGAGCACCTCTGTGATTGTTACAACCGGGTAATCCGGATCTGTACCTCAGATGGGTGAAGCCGAAAGCTAGCGTTCTTAAGGGAATAATTGGTCGGCAAGCAACAACGAATTATTTACGTTTATGTAATTCTTCTAACAAATAAGGGATAGGTTGCTCGTAATTCTATCTTTTGGATCAAAGCCTAGGCATGCATAATTAAGCACGCTGACCCAAGGAAAGGAACCCTTAACGGAACTATTTTCCCTGGAAGACATTTCTTACATTAAATATTAATATAACATAACTCCCCGAACAATTTTTGTGATTGCCTGGTTTTGAACATAGGGAGTTTTTATTACATTCAAATATGGTATCCGGAAACACTCCAACTTTTTGGTTCGGAGGTTGAAGCCGAAGGCCCGCGATGACAAATTTTGACAAGTTCGGTTGGAGATAAGTTATATTATAATGTACATTGATACATCGAATCGAACGCATACTCTTTATCTATGCCATCTATAAGGTTGTTTAAACTATAGTCTTCTTGCGAATATTTCGCAGCTATCATCACTTGGTCATATACCAAGTTCATGGGAATCTCTTTCCCATCCGGTCCCCGAGGTCCAACCCGGGCCATACAATTCGGATCGAGCCCGGTGTAGCGTGTTTTCACCATCGCCCATGCCTCTCGTGCACCTTCCCCGCATGCTGACACCTTCCATAGCTCAAAACAGCGCCGGGCAACTTCATGTCGGGCACCTTCCCCGCATGCTAATCGCTTCAAGTCTCGGCACCGGGCAGGTAATAGTTTGTGTAATTTTAATATATATTAAATTTACACAAACTATTACCTGCATGTCTTTCAAAAACAGGTGAGGAACTCCAGCAAGTCCGTCCCGGGCGGCTCGAATATATGCGTCCACAGTGCTGAGGGCGGTAATTTCCTGCTTAGTAAAAACTAGAGCACACATGGTCTCTTTTAGTCGTCGATGATTCATCATGCTCTCCACTTCAGAATTTGTGATGGATACGTCTTCTGAATCCTCATGAGGTGGATGATTCGGTGCTGCATATGTATTGGCTCTCGTCTTGGTTGATGAGCCCGGTGCCGGATTAGCTGATTGGCTAACTGGGGCTTTGGACATGGTTTGCCGTGTGCTCCTCCTGAAATAAGATGGGAGGAGAAATATGACAATCTGATCTTATGCCTAGGCACATGTTAAAAGTTATACCTCTTTGATGAAGGAGGGGGCTCAACGGCACTCCCGGTTTCCTTTCGTTTTGAAGGCTCATCCTGCGTAGATGCTACCTTCCTGGAGGCCGCCCTCGATGGAGTGCGGCTCGCTGAGCGTCGATCCTGTGAAGCACGATTCAGTGTGATGGATGAGACGCAAGTGGGTGGCTCCTTTTTTGAGGATGATTTCCGAGTACTTACCTTGGACAAAGGGAAATGCCGGGGTAGTCAGCAATGATAGCCACTTCTGAGCCGTCAAGGCTCGCTTGATAAAAAAACTCCATCATCAAACTCTATGAATATATCCGGATCCTCGTGGAAGCCGGGGTCTTCGTTGCGAGCATAGTCCTCTGGCTGTGGGGAGGGGCAGTGAACATTTTCGACTACCTTCCTCCATGTATGTTTTGAGACGACCAGAGAAATTTGATTTGCATGCCTCGATAATGAGGTAGGACAATGCTGATAATCAAAAAACTCACCCATTCAATGGGGTTATACATGGAGAAACCTTCCCAACAATTTAAATTGGTGAATTCTTATTTCTCCCCCTTATAAAGATCTCCCAGAATGGCGGCCAGAGTGGCTGGGGTATCCGGGCCCTCACACTTATAATGAGACACGTCGTCCATTCTGTTGTAACACCATAAAGGGTTCACTCTAGACTGAAGGGGCTGGATGCATCACTTTATCGCGATGGCCATAACTTCGATTATCGAGAGTTCGGAATGAGAAAGTACCCTGACCTTGCTAACTAACCTCTTTACTTCCGCATTGTCTTCTTACTTGGGGCTCCGAGGGCGCCAATTGAAGCGTTTCTTCAAAGGAGCAATGGAGAATTCGGGAAGTCCACATCGAACTAGGTCCGGAATGGGAACGTCTTCAATATAAAACCATTCCGAAGTCCATTCTTCGGATCCCTTCTTGGGAGTTCCAACGAGGTAATCTGATCCGGCCATGCGCCATACATCGGTGCCGCCCACTTCAAATATAGACCCCCCTTGATGACGAGGGATGAGGCAAAATAACTTTCTCCACAGTTCAAAATGAGCCTCGCAGCCTAAAAACAGTTCACAGAGAGCGACAAAACCTGAAATGTGCAGGATGGAACCTGGTGTGAGGTTGTGCAGCTGGATCCCGTAGAATTCCAATAGACCTCTGAGGAAGGGGTGGATCGGGAATCCTAAGCCCCTCAGAAGAAATGAGACGAAGCACACCCTCTCCTCCTTGTTGGGTTGGGGAAATTCTCTGCTAGCACATCATTGCCAATCGAGGCCAAACTCGCCCGCACGGAGACTAGATCTGCGGGAGGGAGATATCCCTGCGTCTGAAGTCGATTCAGCTGGAGGTGAGACACTGAGCAGCTTCACCAATCACCCGCTTGAGGGCCATGAGGTCACGAGGAAGAGCCAGGAGCACTCGCCATGTTTTGAAGTTTTTCGTGGTTTGCTCTGATGCTCTTTGCGCAATATGGGATGGCATGGGGAAATCTAACCTCCTTATATAGATGTCGCCTTTGTGTGGTAAGGGGTTTATTTGTAGAAATTATGGACCGTTCACATTCACCCGACGCGTGGAAATTAAGGCGATGATAGGAAGGAATCGTAAAGGCAGAACATGGAGGTCAAAACCGGACTATCGTCAATCCGGAGTATGATGAAGAACCTGCCTTGCAATGCCGAAGACATAAGCCGGACACTACATCGTCGTTGAAAGCAAGTTTGGGGGCTACTGAGGGAGTCCTGGATTAAGGGGTCCTCAGGTATCCGGTCTATTCGATATGGGCCGGACTGATAGGTCGTGAAGGCGAAGCAGAATACCACCTCCCGTGTTCGGGTAGGACTCCTATGTGCATAGAACGGCAAGTTTGGTGTCTGGGTGTAATGTTTCCTTCCTTTGTAAGCCGACTCTGTAGGACCCCAGGCCCCTCTGGTGTGTATATAAACCAGAGGGTTTAGTCCGTAGCGACTATCAGAATAATCATAGGCTAGACAGCTAGGGTTTGGCCATTACGATCTTGAGGTAGATCAACTCGTGTAACCCCTATAATCATCGAATATAATAAAGCAGGACATAGGGTTTTACCTCCTTTAAGAGGGCCCAAACCTAGGTAAACATCATGTCCCCATTGTCCCTTGTTACCGTTGATCCTTAGACTCGCAGCTTGGGCCCCCCTACCCGAGATCTGCCGGTTTTGACACCGACAGCCGCGACAGTGATGTTATTTTTCTTGGTTGGGATTTGTTACAGTATTTCTCTCTTAATTAAAGGAATAGCAAGCCATTTTCCTTATTTCAAAGAAAATATGACAGTCACAACCGAGTTGGAAAGGGCAACAACATCTAACTCCAGCTTACAAACTATACAAAAGCACGAGGGTTAATTGTTCATTAGGTTTTTTAGAAAAAACCCAGATTGAAAAGGGAAATAACATCTAACTCCAGCACTATTTTTGGCAGTCACAATCAAATGGACCAGTCAGGTCCATAAAATGAACATCCTGGGTCGTAAAATTTACCAGATAATGACCTCAAGATGTTGTAAATAGAAGCCCGGCACATTCAGAAGCCCTTTTGTCCACCTGAAACTCCTTTTTTGCTCTTCGACATACCCATCCATCAAAACCATGCTGCTGAGACACTTAAGCCTGATGGACAATAGTAACCTCGCATTCAGCAGGAAGAATGTGACAAATCTTGTGCTTGCATGGTTGGCTACATATCGTTCGAGCATTATTGTCTTCAATCGAATGTCATGAGAACTAAGAAAATCCTTGTGCTTACGGTAACCTTATTGGTTATACCTTTCTTACCCTGTCATGTTGCCTAAATAGACATGAAGACTGAAAATAGTTAAGGTCTAAAAAAGAGTGTCCAAAGAGCAACAGCTGAACGGTTAATTCTAGTACAATATATACAAGCTTTCAATGTGCGCGAAATTATCACCTTTATGTACAACTTCTCCAGACATGAAAAGCATTGTAGCAAGCCAATAATCTTGTTCCAATCAAACTATTCATATTGCTATATAAGATCTTGACAGAATCCAACACCATTGATAGGCCATCCATAGACAAACTCTTCATTAAGCGTAGAACATAATATTAGTACAAAGTGTACTCCAAGATGATATAGAACTTATGTGCATAAATTAAAAATGCAGCTTATGATTACAAGTGTAGATGATAATATACAGTACCTGAATAACCGAGGAGCCAAACACCATCTTGAAATGAGCACAAACATCATGTATTACACCCAAGGTCTCCAGTTTAATCTCATAGACGAACTTATTTGCGAAGGTGAATAACAAGAATTAAGGAACAACCTTTGAAGTGAAGGGGCATGTTTGATGATGAGCTCCCTGATACATCTCCAACGTATCTATATTTATGAAGTATTCATGCCATATTTACAACAATTTTATATGGTTTTGGTATGATTTGCATGGAACTAACCCAGAGTGACGCTGTTTTCAGCAGAACTACCGTGGTGTTATTTTTTGTGCAGAAATGAAAGTTCTCCAAATGAGCTAAAAGTTTTTGACGATTTTTTGGAACAAAATAGACCCCCGAAGCTTTGTGGGAGGGCCAGAAGAGCCACAAGGAGGGCACAACCCACCAGGACGCGCCTAGTGGGCCTGTCTTGCCCCGGTGGGTTGTGCTCACCTCAAGGCCCATCTTCACGTGAAACCAATGCCAAAAAATCTTATAAATAGAGAAACCATCATAAATAAACCTAGATCAGAAGTTCTACCGCCGCAAGGCTATGTAGCCACCGAAAACCAATCTAGACCCCGTTCCGGCACTCTACCGGAGGAGGAAATCATCACCGGTGTCCATCTTCATCATCCCGGCGGCCACCACGATGAGGAGGGAGTAGTCCACCCTCGGGGCTGAGGGTTTGTACCAGTAGTTATGTGTTTAATCTCTCTTTCTCTCTCTATCTCTCTCTCTCGTGTTCTTGAGATGTCATGATCTTGATGTATCGCGGGCTTTGTTAATATAGTTGGATCATATGGTGTTTTCCCCTCTCTATTTTGTTGTGATGAATTGAGTTTTTCCCTTTGAGATTTCATTGTTATCAGATTGAATACTTTTATGGATTTGAGAGCACTTGATGTATGTCTTACATATGAATACTCGTGGTGATAATGGGGTATCATATTGATTCACTTGATATGTGTTTAGGCATTCAACTTGCGGATCCCCGCGGTGACATTGGGGTAATCTATGCATAGGGGTTGATGCACGTTCTCGTCTTTTGTTTCTCCGATAGAAATCTTGGGGCACTCTTTGAGATTCTTTGTGTTGGATTGAGTATTATGAATCTGAAATTATTTGGTGTTATTTTAGTACGTACTCTTGGATAGATCGATCGGAAAGAATAGCTTCGAGGTGGTTTCATACCCTACAAACGATTTCTTCTTATGTTCTCCGCTAGATAGGAACTGCGGAGTGATTCTTCGTTGCACGTTGAGGGATGATTATATGATCCAATTATATTAGCATTGTTGAGAGATTGCATTAGCGAAAGTATGGACCATAGGCCTCATTTTTAAGCATTGCAATACCGTTTTTGTGCCTATTTACTATTTGCTACCTTGCTATTTTTATTTATTCAGATTATAAAAATATATTTCTACCATCCATATTACACTTTTATCACCATCTCTTCGCCGAACTAGTGCACCTATACAATTTACCATTGTATTGGGTGTGTTGGGGACGCAAGAGATTTCTTGTATTTGATTGCAGGTTTGTTTGAGAGAGACCATCTTCATCCAACGCCTCCCACGGATTGATAAACATTAGGTCATCCACTTGAGGGAAAATTGCTACTGTCCTACAAAACTCTGCGCTTGGAGGCCCAACACGTATCTACAAGAATAAAGTTGTGTAGTAGACATCAAGCTCTTTTCTGGAACCGTTGCCGGTGAGGTGAGTGCTTGAAGGTATATCTTTAGATGTTGCAATCAAATCATTTAGTTTCTTGTTTATCACTAGTTTGGTTTATAAAACAAAACTACAAAAAAATGGAATTGAGGTTGCATCATATTATTCATCTTTATAATGTATTTCATGAAAATGATGGAAAGGAAAACTATGCTCAATTGACAGAAGAAGAATTCAATAGAATGTTTGGTATAAATGATGAGCATGATTGCAATGTTGTTAGTATGAATTCTTTGAATATCCATGATGCTAATGATATGCAAAGCCATAAGCTTGGGGATGCTATGTTTGATGAAGATGATATTTTTAGCCCCCCAAGATTTGATGTGCAAATTTGTTATAATGATTGCATGCCTCCTATTTATGATGATTATAATGATGAAAGTGGATTTGGAGAGGTCATGACTTTATTTAGTGATGAATCCACCATTTTGGAGGAGGCTTCAATTGACTATGATAACAAAGTTGCTATCTATGATGATTATGGTGATGACATGTATGCTATAAAGAATAATGATAACCATGAAACTTGTCATCATGATTTTAATTTTATCTCTCATGATAGTTATTTTGTTGAGTTTGCTCCCACTACTATTCATGAGAATAAATTTTCTTATGGGGAAAGTAATAAATTTTCTATGCTTATGGATCATGAAAAGAATGATTTATGCGATAGCTATATTTCTGAATTCATTCATGATGCTACTAAAAATTATTATGAGAGAGGAACATATGCTTCTACATATCTCAATAATATCAAGTTTCCTCTCTATGTGTTGAAAATCTTCAAGTTTTGCTTGTTTTGCCTTCCTATGCTAGTTGATTCTTGTTCCCATAAGTTATTTGCTCACAAAATCCCTATTCATAGGAAGTGGGTTAGTCTTAAATGTTCTTTCCATTTGTTTCATGATGCTCTCTTTATGTTCCAGTTCTTATCTTTTATGTGAGCATCATTGAAATCATCATGCCTAGCTAAAAGGCATTAAAGAAAAGCGCTTGTTGGGAGACAACCCAACACTTTTAACTACTATTTTTGTGTGTTCACATGTTTAGGCTACTGTAGTAATCATGTTTTATTGCTTTTGTTTCAATGAAGTGCCAAGTAAGACCTTTGAGATGGCCTACGGTGATAGTTGATTTGATCTTGCTGAATAACATAAACTTCTACGCTCAGGAAAACAATTCTCATTTTTAACAGAAGCGTGATAAAATGCTGATTCTTTTTGCAGAAGATTAACAGACAAATTTCCCAGGTTTTCCTATTTTTCAGGTTTTTTGGAGTAGCATAAGTATGGTTGGAGTACAGATTACTACAGACTATTCTGTTTTTGACAGATTCTGTTATCAATGCATAGTTTGCTTGTTTTCCAGTTTCCATGGGTTATATTGCTCAATATAAATTGTGGAAATGATATGCTACAGTTGACATTGTGTTAGAAAAATTATGAATCTTGTATTTTCCAGTACCAAAGTGGAATGTTTTGCTCTTTATCATACTAACCAATCTCACGAAGTTTCGTTAAGTTTTGTGTGATTGAAGTTTTCAAGTTTTGGGTGAGATGTCGATATGAGGAGAATAAGGAGTGACACTACCCTAAGCTTGGGGATGCCCAAGGCACCCCCAAGGAAATATTCAAGGAAGATCCAAGCAACTAATCTTGGGGATGCCCCAGAAGGCATCCCTTCTTTCGTCTCCAACATTATCGGCAACCTCACTTGGAGCTATGTCTTCATTCGTCACATGATATGAGTTTTACTTGGAGCGTCATTTTATTTTGTTAGGATTTGCTTACTGTTATTTAGAATAATGTTTTGCATCTTTTATTTCAATAAAGTGGCAATGATAGCCTTTACTATGCTTATTTTGCAAGTCTACATGTTGCTGTTTCAAAACAGAAAGTTTATCGATGTTGCAAAAATTCCCTAGAAAAGTCAGAATGTGATAAAATGTTGAAACTTTTTTGCAAAAGAAGCTCTGATAAATTTTCTACAGTGTGGTAAAATTTTCATAATTTTTGGAGTTTAAGTATTGATACTCTTGCATTCTTTACAGACTGTACTATTTTGGCAGATTGCTGTTATGTTCGCATTGTTTGCACATGTTTGCTTGTTTAATGATTCTATTTGAGGATAGGAGTATTAAATATGCAGAAGCATTTAGTATGCAATGTTGAATAATAATTTTAGCGATTTGCTACAGTAGAGAATGATAAGGTCTTTGCATTGGTTTATACTAACTTATCTCATGAGTTGTTGTTGAGTTTCGTGTGGATGAAGCTTTTGAGATTTAGGAAAACCGTGATATGAGAGGAATTAAGGAGACACAAAAGCTCAAGCTTGGGGATGCCCAAGGCACCCCAAGATAATATTTCAAGAAGTCTCAAGCATCTAAGCTTGGGGATGCCCCGGTAGGCATGCCGCCTTTCTTCTTTAATAATTACCGGTTAGTATCGGTTGAGCCTAAGTTTTTGCTTCTTCACATGATGTGTGCTATCCTTGGATTGCCATTTTATTTTGTTTTGCTTGCTGTTTTAATAAAGTACTTAGATCTGAAAGTTTTTAAATAAAATAGAGTCCTCAAATAGTTGCTAGGGAGGCTAAGTAAGCGACATTCACATCCCGTCAACGAAGCTCTTTTCTATGGAATTGCTCTAGTGCTTCACTTATATCTTTCTGAGCACGGTGTGCTTTAGTATTTTTGAAGAAATTTTCTCTTGCTTCACTAAAATTAATTTGAGAGAAAGAAATATTATGCTCATGATCTTCACTTATATTTGTTTGAGCTTATCAAAAGCAACACATGAAAATTAGTCCCAAAGTGATAGATCTCCAAGAAGGTCATAATAAAAACTTCCATGAAGATCATTGGACAAAACAAACTTGATTCCTTGTAATATTTTTGAGATATGATGATGTGATATGTGAGTCATGTTGATGAGTAATTATTCTTTAGTAAGAATATTGGTGTTAAGGTTTGTGATTCCCTATGCAAGCATGAAAGTCAATAGTTGTGCAATGAAATTACATCCTGCTCGTGGTGTATTATTCGGTGCTAATTATGCTCAATGCTTGCTTATGAGATTGTTCGTTTCTTGGTTGGTCGCTTCTCAATCTTTTGCTAGCCTTCATTTTGCACTAAGTATGATCACTACTTGGACATCCAAAATCCTTTAAACCAGTTTTGCCACATGAGTCCACTATACCTGCCTATATGCGGTAAACTTTTGCCGTTCTAAGCAAATTTGTATGTGCCATCTCTAATTTTCAAAATAAATTTCTCTTTTGTGTGCTCATCCCGCTCGCGAGGCAGTGAGGGGTGGCCAATATTTTCCATGCTAGATGTGTTATTCTCACGATGAGTGTTTATTCACTTGTCATTGCACGAGAGTAAGGCAAAGGTATTAGGGATGCCCAGTCTTGAAATGAAAAATGAATTTACTTTATGTTGTCAAATAATAAATTCCTTGGAAAGTGTTGGGTGGAGGGCACCCGTGGATACGGTTAGCCATGGAAAGTGAAAGTATGGTGGAAAAAGGAATAAACTGTATTTTCTGTTTGGGAACCGCCTATGATATATCTAGTATGGAAAGTGTTGGGAGCTCTAAGTCATTTTCGTTGGTAGGAAAAGTATGCCTCTCAAAATGTTTTTATCTCTTAATTTTCGCTTTGAGCTCTGGCACCTCTACAAATCCCTACTTCCCTCCGCGAAGGGCCTTTATTTTACTTTATGCAATTTTTATTTTTAATTTGAGTCTCCATCTTCTCTTATAAAGCACCAACTAGGGGGCACTATGATTGTACTTGAGCATTGGGTGTAGTTAATATGCGAGTGTGTTTCATGAATGGATCAATGATTGAGCATGATGGGCTAGGGATAACTTATTTTAGCATTGATATTTTTAAAGACATGGTTGCTTGTTGGTATGCTTGAGTATTAAGGTCATCATGTCAAAACTAGACTGTTGCTTTGAACCATATAAAAGTCCAAATGTCCATGCTACAAAGAAAAGAATATGAGATGATATGATAGGTAGCATTCCACAACAAAAATTCCGTTTTAAATTGCTACTTTATCATGATAAGTTTTATGAGAAAGAGTTGCTATTATGATGCTAAGAAAAGTGATTGAAATTATCATTGATCAAACTTATGCACTTTGCTAGCATTCACACTTCATAATTTATTTCTTTTATAATTTACCTACTCGAGGACGAGTAGGAATTAAGCTTGGGGATGCTGATACGTCTCCAACGTATCTATAATTTATGAAGTATTAATGCCATGTTTACAATAATTTTATATGGTTTTGGTATGATTTGCTTGGAACTGACCCGGACTGATGCTGTTTTCAGCAGAACTACCACAATGTTGTTTTTTGTGTAGAAATGAAAGTTCTCCAAATGAGCTGAAACTTTTTGACGATTTTTTGGAACAAAAGAGACCCCCGAAGCTTCGTGGGAGGGCCAGAAGAGCCACGAGGAGGGCACAACCCACCAGGACGCGCCTAGTGGGCCTGGCTTGCCCCGGTGGGTTGTGCTCACCTCGAGGCCCATCTTCACGTGAAACCGATGCCAAAAATCCTATAAATAGAGAAACCATTAGAAATAAACCTAGATCAGAAGTTCCACCACCGCAAGGCTCTGTAGCCACCGAAAACCAATCTAGGCCCCGTTCTGGCGCTCTGCCGGCGGGGGAAATCATCACCGATGGCCATCTTCATCATCCCGGCGGCCACCACGATGAGGAGAGAGTAGTCCACCCTCAGGGCTGAGGGTTTTTACCAGTAGTTATGTGTTTAATCTCACTCTCTCTTGTGTTCTTGAGATGTCATGATCTTGATGTATCGCGGGCTTTGTTAATATAGTTGGATCATATGGTTTTTTCCCCTCTCTATCTTGTTGTGATGAATTGAGTTTTTCCCTTTGAGATTTCGTTGTTATCAGATTGAATACTTTTATGGATTTGAGATCACTTGATGTATGTCTTGCATATGAATACTCGTGGTGACAATGGGGTATCATATTGATTCACTTGATATGTGTTTAGGCATTCAACTCGTGGATTCCCGCGGTGACATTGGGGTAATCTATGCATAGGGGTTGATGCATGTTCTCGTCTTTTGTTCCTCCGATAGTAATCTTGGGGCACTCTTTGAGGTTCTTTGTGTTGGATTGAGTATTATGAATATGTAATTATTTGGTGTTATTTTAGTACAAACTCTTGGATAGATCGATCGGAAAGAATAGCTTTGAGGTGGTTTCATACCCTACAACGATTTCTTCTTATGTTCTCCGCTAGATAGGAACTTTGGAGTGATTCTTCGTTGCACGTTGAGGGATGGTTATATGATCCAATTATATTAGCATTGTTGAGAGATTGTGTTAGCGAAACTATGGACCCTAGGCTTCATTTTTAAGCATTGCAATACCGTTTTTGTGCCTGTTTACTATTTGGTACCTTGCTGTTTTTATTTATTCAGATTATAAAAATACATTTCTACCATCCATATTACACTTTTATCACCATCTCTTCGCTGAACTAGTGGACCTATACAATTTTTCATTGTATTGGGTGTGTTGGTGAAAGGATCGAGAAGAGGTGTCTAGAGGGGGGGGGTGAATAGACTCTAATCAAGAAAAGTTATAGTTTTTAATTCTTTAGGTTCATGTGGAGTATTAGCACAAGTTTAAACATTCACAAAACATATCAAGCAAGCATGCAAGCATACAAAGAGTATATGAGCAGTGGAAAGTAAAGCATGCAAGTTGCAAGAATGTAAAGAGAAGGGATTGGAGTGTGCAAACGCAATTTGGAGACATGGTGATTTTTTATCCGTGGTTCCGATAGGTGGTGCTATCGTACATCCACGTTGATGGAGACTTCAACCCACGAAGGGTAATGGTTGCGCGAGTCCACGGAGGGCTCCACCCACGAAGGGTCCACGAAGAAGCAACCTTGTCTATCCCACCATGGCCGTCGCCCACGAAGGACTTGCCTCACTAGGGTAGATCTTCACGAAGTAGGCGATCTCCTTGCCCTTACAAACTCCTTGGTTCAACTCCACAATCTTGTCGGAGGCTCCCAAGTGGCACCTAGCCAATCTAGGAGACACCACTCTCCAAGAAGTAACAAATGGTGTGTTGATGATGAACTCCTTG
This sequence comes from Triticum urartu, assembly GCF_003073215.2. Classification (NCBI taxonomy): domain Eukaryota; kingdom Viridiplantae; phylum Streptophyta; class Magnoliopsida; order Poales; family Poaceae; genus Triticum; species Triticum urartu. Next base: position 223,033,930 of record NC_053027.1, on the reverse strand, counting down.
CTCTTGTGCTTCAAATGATAGTCTCCGCAACACTCAACTCTCTCTCATAGGATTGGATTTGGTAGAAAGAATATTTGAGTGGAAAGCAACTTGGGGAAGGCTAGAGATCAAGATTTATGTGGTTGGAATGGAATATCTTGACCTCAACACAAGTGTAGGTGGTTCTCTCTCAGAAAATGTGTATTGGAAGTGTAGGCATGTTCTGATGGCTCTCTCCATGAATGAAGAGTGGGTGGAGGGGTATTTATAGACTCCACACAAAATCTAACCGTTACACACAAATCACCAAACTCGGTGGGACCGAATCATGAAACTCGGTCAAACCGATTTAGTTCAAAATGTGAACGTTAGGATTCTCGGTGGGACCGACATGTCAACTCAGTGGGACCGATTTCGTTAGGGTTAGGGTAAATCCAAAACTCGGTTTGACCGATTACTCAAACTCGGTGGGACCAATTTGGGTAATAAGCGTAACAGAGAGTTGACCAAGCAAACTTGGTGGGGCCGATTGTGTATCTCGGTGGGACCGAAAATATTGCAATAGGTAACAGAGAGTTTGCAAGCCCATCTCGGTGAGACCGAGATCCCATCGGTGAGACCAAACTGATTAGGGTTTCTGGCAATGGCTATGTCAACTGAACTCGGTGGCTCCGGATAGAAAGAATTGGCGGGGCCAAGTTTGAATTTTGGTTTGGGACAAATTTGGAAGTGAGAAAGTGGTTGAGGGCTTTGGAGCATATCACTAAGCACTTTGAGCAAGCAAGCCATTAAGCAACACCCCTTCTTAATAGTATTGGCTTTCCTATGGACTCAATGTGATCTTGGATCACTAAAATAGAAAATGTAGAGTCCTGAGCTTTGAGATTGAGCCAATTCTTTGTCCTTAGCATAGTGAAGGGGTTCCACATCCTCTAGTCCATGCCACTCCACGGTTGAACTTGTCTGAAACATACTAGGTAGAAACATTAGTCCAATAAGAGATATGTTGACATTAATTACCAAAATCACCCAGGGAGCACTTGTGCTTTCAATCTCCCCCTTTTTGGTAATTGATGACAATATACATCAAAGCTTTAGATAAATATATAGAGAACAACAAGTAAATCTTTGGAAAGACATGTAACATGCAAAGGTCCCGCTATATGTATGCAATCATATAAATATGAGACGTAGGAGAATGTGAATGCATAAGCATGACAGAGTAAGCCATGTGTTACATGTATCTTGGCTATATGCATCAGAGTGAAAGATGTAAATATAGGAAATGTGCCTTCATGCTCATGAGTCCTTCTTGCAAACAATATGTACATCAGCAAGAAATCCTCATGCACCTGACTGTGATGCATATTCTTACCTTGTGGTCTTGAGTTGGCTTAGAAGGGAATAGACCCGAGTAAACAAGGTTAGATAACACAGATACATCTACTAGCCAGAGCAAACAAAAGAACCACAAAGGTACCAAGACTGGGATGACATGTAGAGTGTGAGTACTGAGTACTCTATTAGATATAGACATGTCCCCAAAGGTAAAGATGTGCAATAGAATCAGAGATTTCCTCCCCTTAGATGTCTTGCTCCCCCTGAATCTTGAATGGGTTATTGGGAGAAGATAGGGAACAGAAAATCAGAGAAAAAGAAAAGACAACAGAGCTAATGCAAGCAATCAAATATGGTCAAATATGAACATGTCTTTCCCCTCTTAAAGACATGTAACTTCTCTCCTCTTAAACACCAAGCATCTGGGGTTTTCTCACTCTCTTACCTTTGAGTGTTCTCCCCCTATAGAAATGATTAAGCATAGAGCTTTGATGTGATCTCTCTCTCCCCCTTTGACATCAATTTCCAAGAAGGGCTCTTCTGGATTTTTGTTTTATTGCAGACGGGTTTGGTCCTTGAGTCACAAAGCAAGTCGAATGTGATGCTGGCAGAGGACAAGAGTCATTGAGTGGAGCTGGAGCAAAAATGAATGCAGGAATAAATGGCAAGTTGTCTTTCCTATAGTGAAATCGATAGCACCAAGTTGTTTTCTTCGATGGCACCAAGCGAATTCGGTTGGGCCGAAGGAAACAAACCGGTGTGACCGAGTCCATCATAGAGAAAACACTTCGTTCCTCAGCTCACTAGGCACTTAAGATCTCACAAGGATTTTCAAGGAATTTGCTGAAAGATTTGCAATGAATTGGATGCAGGAAATGCAGAATGACAAGAACGAAAATAAATAAAAAGATCTAGATGAAGTTTTTTTTGAAAGGGGAAAACACATATGCATGAGACAAATGCAAGAGGAAACACAAGAGAACTTCATCTAGAATTGGAAGTGACAAAGTCACCTATGTTAGAGTATATTGACTTAGGAGTCAAGTGAGGTCACTTGATCTTTGGTCATACTCATCGTTTAAGCTCAAAAATGGGGTTACCCTTTTTCGTTTAATCATCTTGATATATTCACATCTTGTTGAGTTTCTCTAACCCATGACTTGGAGTAAAGATTCTCTAAGATGGAATAACATACCTTGGGTGGTGGTGTTAATCTTGATCATGTAGTTGAACTTGTGTGGGTTGCTCAAGGTTGATGTAACTCATCAAGAGTTGGGAGCACCACCTTGGAATTTTGAGTTCATCTTCCTACATGGGTTAGCTTTGCAAGTAAGAGCACTTGTGTATGACAATCATAAATCTTAATGTAGAATGTGTCAAAGGATATGTTTGAAGAGTTTTGTGCTTCCTTGTCTTCAACCACCATTATGTAGAGACTTGATGATGTAAAGATTGCTCAAGATATGAGTGAGTTGAAATCTTATGGATTTAGATTCATCCAAGTACCTACAAGGGTTAGATAGCATGCAAGGGTGCAAAAATATCCAAGACATATAGAAGCACCATGAAAGAAATATCAAGGATTAGTCAAAGGCTCATGCCTTGCATGTATCAAATGGAGTTCCTACTCCAAGTTTGAAGCATCGTTGATGTTCAATTCACCTCTCAAACGGCAAAAGACTTTCTCATCAAGCGGTTTGGTAAATATATCCGCTAATTGCTTATCGGTGCGAACATGCTTAAGATCAATGTCCCCTTTGGCAACATGATCTCGAATGAAATGATGATGAACTTCAATATGCTTAGTTCGAGAATGTTGCATGGGATTGTGAGCAAGCTTAATAGCACTTTCATTGTCACAAAGCAATGGAACATGTTTCACATATATCCCATAATCTTTAAGAGTTTGGGTCATCCAAAGTAATTGAGCACAACATGATCCAACAGTAATGTATTCCGCTTCGGCGGTGGATAAGGATACCAAGTTTTGTTTCTTGGAGGACCAAGACACAAGAGATCTACCAAGAAATTGACAAGTACCCAAAGTGGACTTTCTATCAACCTTATCTCCGGCATAGTCCGAATCGGAGTAACCAACAAGATCGAAAGAAGACCTCTTAGGATACCAATGCTAGATTTTGGGGTGTGTATTAAGTATCTCACTATCCTTTTCACGACCTTAAGATGACACTCTTTAGGGGCCGCTTGATATCGTGCACACATGCACACACTCAGCATAATATCAGGACGAGAGGCACATAGATATAACAATGAACCAATCATAGATTGGTAAACTTTTTGATCAACCGGTTCACCATCTTTGGTCAAATCAAGATGTCCACTAGTAGGCATGGGTGTAGTCATACCTTTGCATTCTTGCATATTGAACTTCTTGAATAAGTCCTTGGTGTACTTTGTTTGAGAGACAAAGGTACCTTCCTTAGTTTGCTTGATTTGCAAACCAAGAAAGAATTTGAGTTCACTCATCATAGACATCTCAAACTTCTCCGACATTAGCTTTCCAAACTTCTCACTAAAATGAGGGTTAGTTGAACCAAATATAATATCATCAACATAAATTTGGCACACAAATAGTTCTCCATTAACCCTTTTAGTAAAAAGAGTAGAATCAATTTTGCCAATTTCAAAGCCTTTTTCAATAAGAAACTTGGTCAAGCATTTATACCACGCTCTAGGGGCTTGTTTAAGACCATAAAGGGCTTTGTGAAGTTTGTAAACATGATTAGGTTTCTTAGGATTGACAAAGATGGGAGGTTGCTTAACGTAAACTTCCTCCTCAATTTCACCATGTAGAAAAGCACTTTTAATGTCCATTTGGTACAAGGTGATATCATGGTGATTAGAATAAGCAAGTAAGATGTGAATGGACTCAAGTCTAGCAACGAGAGCATATGTCTCACCATAGTCCATACCTTCGATTTGAGTGTACCCTTGGGCGACTAGGCGAGCTTTGTTGTAGACAACTTGACCATCTTCATCTTGCTTGTTGTGAAACACCCATTTGGTACCAATGATGTTGTGGTTGTTGTCGGGCTTCTCGACCAAAGTCCACACTTGATTTCTCTCAAAGTTGTGTAGCTCTTCATGCATAGCGTTAACCAATCCGGATCTTCCAATGCTTCTTCAACCTTCATAGGTTCAATGATAGAGATGAATGAGTAATGTTCACAAAAGTTAGCCAAACGAGTTTTAGAGCGAGTGATTCTCCCGGTTTGGATATCATTGTAGATTTGCTCGACTGGATGATCTTTAGCGATTCTTGCTCGAACTCGTGGAAGCTTTGGCTTGGCTCGGGGTGGAACATCCTCTTCATATTGATCTTCTTCTTGGCCTTCTTCATTGTTGACGTTGTCATTCTCTTGTCGTGGTGGAGAAGGAGGTTGTTGATGTTCATCTTGGTGTACTTCCTCATTTTCTTCGTCTTGGTGTGCCCCACTTGTGGATGCTTCCGTATCAATTCTTGGTTCACCTTGTCGTGAGGTGGAAGCTTCCACTTGGATGGACGAGGTACTCTCCTTCACCTCCGTTGGACGAATCTTGCCAATAGACAAGTCTTGGATTGCTTACGAAGGGTCTTTGTCTCCTACATCAATTGGTAATTGCTCTACTTGCGAGCCGTTAGATTCATCAAACTTCACACCTACCGTCTCTTCAACCTTTTGGGTGAAATTGCTGTAGGCACGGTAAGTGCGAGAGTTTGAGCCATAACCAAGTAGGAAACCTTCATGAGATTTATGAGCAAATTTAGAACGACTATGCTTATCAAGAATGTAGAACTTTTAGCCCAATACTCGAAAGTATCCAACTTGGGGTTTGTTACCGGTGAGGAGCTCGTATGCCGTCTTGCCGAGTAGCTTGTGAAGATACAAGCGATTTGTTGCATGACAAGCTGTCTCCATCGCTTCCGCCCAAAAGTGTTTTGGAGTCTTGTACTCATCAAGCATCGTTCTTGCCATCTCAATAAGAGTCCGGTTCTTCCTCTCAACAACTCCATTTTGTTGAGGTGTGTACATAGCTGAGAACTCATGTGAAATCCCCTCTTTGTCAAGAAAGGTATCCACATTTGCGTTCTTGAACTCTGTTCCGTTGTCGCTCCGAACCTTCTTGATTTTCACGTCAAATTGATTTTGGGCTTCCTAGCGAAGTTTTTGAAGATCTTTTGGACCTGTGATTTGTCATCAAGAAACAACACCCATGTAAATCTTGAAAAATCATCAACTATGACTAGACCAAATGAGTTACCACCGAGACTCTTGTAGGCATTGGGACCAAAGAGATCCATGTGAAGTAGCTCGAGTGGTCTTCTCGTGGTCATGATGTTCTTCGCGCGATGACTTCCTCCAACCTGTTTTCCTACCTGACAAGCACTACAAAGCCTATCCTTGTCAAATATGACATCTTTTATTCCAAGGATATGATCACCTTTAATAAGCTTATCAAGATTTCGCATACCCACATGACCTAGTCTTCTATGCCACGACCAGCCTTTGGAAGATTTGGCAATTAAGCAAGTTCTAGGTTGAGCCTTGTTAGTGAAATTAACAATGTAAAGATCACCTCTACGTATACCGGTAAAGACCATTTTACGATTGTCTCTACGAAACACTTGGCAATCTACCTCAGTAAACAGGACATTGAAACCGAAATCAGCAAGTCCATATACTGAAAGTAAATTGTACCCAAGAGATTCAACGAGCATGACATTTTGTATGGAGCTATCATGTGAGATGGCCACCTTACCTAGCCCAACCACCTTACCCTTTGAGTTATCACCAAAGGTGACATACTTTCGAGGGCCGTGATTTTCAGCAAGCTCACGGAACATATCTTTATCTCCGGTCATATGATCAGTACATCCACTATCAAGGACCCATTCCTTCCCTCCGGCCATGTAGCCACGAAGATTTGCCATAAGACCAAAGTGTCTCATTGCATCATCAAGATCACAGTCACTATCATCATCCTCATTATAGTATCCATGTTCAACATCATCTTGTGATTGATCAACTCCTAGAGAGGGTAATTCATTAGATAAATGATCATTTTATGGTTATCTTTATGAATTCTAATAGCTTTGGAAATGATATTGCTAATGATTCCAACATCTCCTTTGGCACTCGTAAGATTAGTAAGCTCAAATAAGCAGTCACCAAATTTGGGATCATTGGAACTCATCTTAATCAAGGCAATGGACTTATCAAGAATCTCATCTAAGTTCTTCAAGGAATAGTTTGGAAAACGTTCCTCAAGGAATCTCCATATAGTATAGGCACAATCAAGAGTAGGAAAACATCCAATCAAGTTTCTAGGCAAGCCTCTAGTGATAAGATTAATAGTTCTAAGGTTGCGGATCATGTCAATAGATTCATCAGGGGTAGGATGCAAAGGATCAACATGAGGTGCACAAGGGCTAGTAATGTACTTGTTCAAATAATATTCATTGAAAATCTCAAGCATTTCATTTTTCCACTCATAGAAGAACTCCCCATCAAGAATAGGCACTCTACGTCTAAGACTCCCCAAAGTAGACACATCCATCTTCCTCCAAAGGTGTTTAAACCAAGGCAGTGGAGACCATTGCTCTGATACCAATTGAAAGGATCGAGAAGAGGTGTCTAGAGGGGGGGGGGAGAATAGACTCTAATCAAGAAAAGTTGCACTTTTTAATTCTTTAGGTTCATGTGGAGTATTAGCGCAAGTTTAAACATTCACAAAACATATCAAGCAAGCATGCAAGCATACAAAGAGTATATGAGCAGCGGAAAGTAAAGCATGCAAGTTGCAAGAATGTAAAGAGAAGGGATTGGAGTGTGCAAACGCAATTTGGAGACACGGTGATTTTTTATCCATGGTTCTGATAGGTGGTGTTATCGTATATCCACGTTGATGGAGACTTCAACCCACGAAGGGTAATGGTTGCGCGAGTCCACGGAGAGATCCACCCACGAAGGGTCCACGAAGAAGCAACCTTGTCTATACCACCATGGCCGTCGCCCACGAAGGACTTGCCTCACTAGGGTAGATCTTCACGAAGTAGGCGATCTCCTTGCCCTTACAAACTCCTTGCTTCAACTCCACAATCTTGTCGGAGGCTCCCAAGTGACACCTAGCCAATCTAGGAGACACCACTCTCCAAGAAGTAACAAATGGTGTGTTGATGATGAACTCCTTGCTCTTGTGCTTCAAATGATAGTCTCCCCAACACTCAACTCTCTCTCATAGGATTGGATTTGGTATAAAGAAGATTTGAGTGAAAAGCAACTTGGGGAAGGCTAGAGATCAAGATTTATGTGGTTGGAATGGAATATCTTGACCTCAACACAAGTGTAGGTGGTTCTCTCTCAGAAAATGTGTATTGGAAGTGTAGGCATGTTCTGATGGCTCTCTCCACGAATGAAGAGTGGATGGAGGGGTATTTATAGCCTCCACACAAAATCTAACCGTTACAGACAAATCACCAAACTCGGTGGGACCGAATCATGAAACTCGGTCAGACCGAGTTAGTTCAAAATGTGAACGTTAGGATTCTCGGTGGGACCGACATGTCAACTCGATGGGACCGATTTCGTTAGGGTTAAGGTAAATCCAAAACTCGGTTTGACCGATTATTCAAACTCGGTGGGACCGATTTGGGTAATAAGCGAAACAGAGAGTTGACCAAGCAAACTCGGTGGGGCCGATTGTATATCTCGGTGGGACCAAAAATATTGCAATAGGTAACAGAGAGTTTGCAAGCCCATCTCGGTGAGACCGAGATCCCATCGGTGAGATCGAACTGATTAGGGTTTCTGGCAGTGGCTATGTCAACTGAACTCAGTGGCTCCGTGTAACGCCCTCGATGCGGCTATATCTCCTACGTGTCGAAGCACGACTTAGAGGCATAACCGCATTGAAGGCAATGTCGCAAGTAAGGCAATCTTCACGACATCCCATGTAATATAGATAATAAAGGGAAGGGTACATAGTTGGCTTACACTCGCCACGTCAAACAAAGTACATAAATAGCATTACATCATCCAATCACTCATGGTCCGACTACGGTACCAAAATAAAAGATCAACCCAACATGTGACACGGTCCCGATCGCCCCAAGTGGGCACCACTACTGATCATTAGGGAAAGACACATAGTAATGGCGTGAGTCTTCGTCGAACTCCCACTTGAGCTCAAGCGCATCATCTAGAACCGAGTCATCGGGCCCTGCATCTGGTTTGGAAGTAATCTGTGAGCCATGGGGACTCAGCAATCTCGCACCCTCGTGATCAAGACTATTTAAGCTTATAGGTAAGGCAAGGTAATATGTGGAGCTGCAGCACGCGGCTAGCATATATGGTGGCTAACCTGTTCGCAAAAGAGAGCGAGAAGAGAAGGCAAAGCGCGAACGAAGAACTAGAGAACAACCTACGGCAAACATTACTCCAACACCGTGTTCACTTCCCGGACTCCGCCGAGAAGAGACCATCACGGTAACACACTCAGTTGATTCATTTTAATTAAGTTAAGGTTCAAGTTATCTACAACCGGACATTAACAAATTCCCATCTGCCCATAACCGCGGGCATGGCTTTCGAAAGTTCAAATCCCTGCAGGGGAGTCCCAACTTAGCCCATGACAAGCTCTCACGGTCAACGAAGGATATACCTTCTCCCGAGACATTCCGATCAGACTCGGTATCCCGGTTCTACAAGACAACTCCGACAAGTTAAAACAAATCCAGCAACACCGCCCGAATGTGCCGACAAATCCCGATAGGAGCTGCACATATCTCGTTCTCAGGGCACACTCAGATGAGACATCCTACAAGTAAAACCAAACCTCAAGTTGCCCCGAGGTGGCCCCGCAGTCTGCTCGGTCGGACCAACACTCAGAGGAGCACTGGCCCGGGGGGGGGGGTTTAAATAAGATGACCCTCGGGCTCCGGAAACCCAAGGGAAAAAGAGGCTAGGTGGCAAATGGTAAAACCAAGGTTGGGCATTGCTGGAGGAGTTTTATTCAAGGCGAACTGTCAAGGGGTTCCCATTATTACCCAACCGCGTAAGGAACGCAAAATCCGGGAACATAACACCGATATGACGGAAACTAGGGCGGCAAGAGTGGAACAAAACAGTAGGAAAAAGGCCGAGCCTTCCACCCTTTACCAAGTATATAGATGCATTAAGATAACAAGATAATATAGTGATATCCCAACAAGAAAATAATGTTCCAACAAGGAATGATCTCCAATCTTCACCTGCAACTAGCAACGCTATAAGAGGGGCTGAGCAAAGCGGTAACATAGCCAATCAACGGTTTGCTAGGACATGGTGGGTTAGAGGTTTGACATGGAAATTTGGGAGGCATGATAAGCAAGTGGTAGGCATCGTAGCATAGGCATAGCAAAAGAGCGAGCATCTAGCAAAGGAAAGATAGAAGTGATTTCGAGGGTATGATCATCTTGCCTGCAAAGTTGTCAGAGTTGACTAAATCCTCAAAAGCAAACTCAATGGGCTCCTCGTTAGCGAACTCGTCTCCCGGCTCTACCCAAACAAGACAAAAAAGCACTAGGAACACAATCAACCATGTGCAAATGCTCGAACAACATGATGCAAACATGGTATGCTAAGCGGGATGCGATATGTGATGCATATGCAAGATTTGACAAGGAATGATTGAACCTGGCCTCAACTTGGAAATCCAAGTGCGCCACTGGAAAGGTGAGGTGATTTCGGTTGAAATCGATATAAAGAACACCGGAATCGGAGGCACGGTTTGGAAATGGCAAGCAAAACAAATATGGCACCGGTCTGCGATAAACAGCAAGTAGCCATCTAAATGCATCAAGATAATTATGCTACAACACTCAAACATGGCAACAAAATATATGGCAGGGATCCACTCATAATGCTTGACAAAATATGAACACTGAGCTACGGCCAATTCATCCATTAACAGGTTCAAACAAGCATGGCAAAAGTGCAATTTGTAAACTGGTTTCAGACTTGGTGAAATTAACACAAGCCTGGAATTTCAGATCAGGTAGCACACTTTGGAGCAAGAAAACTATATGCTACAGAAAATTAACATGGCAAACCAAGGCATGGCATGGAGCTACTCAAAGAGCTTAAAAAAAGTCCCTTAGTGACCTTGAGCCAAAAGGGATAAGAAAATACAATTGCAAGCATGTGAACATGCCAGAAACATAATCAGATCTCAGACCTAGAGAAAAACTGGAACATGCAAATATCTTAGCGAGTAGGCATGTTTACAAGCTCGATGCACTCACTACAGAGCATGTCATGACAAACTAAGCATACACCCATCAAGAATGCACATTATACAAGATAGACATGGTAAGAACAACAACATAGCATGCACGGATCAACCACAACATCCTCGGCAAAATCGCTAACAAGTAGACAATCTGCCCAGATTCATGAAATAGCAAAAGTAGAGCTCGATTGACTCAAGCTAGGGTGCTCCATAATTGCAAAAGAAGACATGGATGGATAGAGCACTACAAGATTAACAAATCATCCTTACTGATCATCCTCAAAAGAGGCACGGATCACTAGGAAACAACATGAACATATGGCATATTGATAAAAACAGATCAAGGACTTAGTGATATTTCTAAGTCCCTGAAATCAGCATTAACGAATACACCACTTTGCAAGCTTGTGCTAGTCACCACACATATCACAAAAATACATGGATAGCACCTCTGTAAAGATGTCAAAGCATATAACAAAACACATGTAGAGCTCAGGAGCATATCATGCACACATTAAACATGGCAAAAATGACAAATAGCTATTTAGTGCAGCAGATCTGACAATTAACTCAAATAGCACTCTTCCAACAGCATTTCGGGCATCAAGATGAACTCAAATGAAAATGATTTGATAAGACGAAATGATGCACTCTCTGAGGTGAACATTTTGATATGCTACACGCCCAAAATGGAGCTACGATTGCAGAGTTACGACATGATGAAAAGGGCAAAATAAACTGCAGACTTGGGAAAAAATGAGGTCAACCTCTTCTCAGATCTAGGGTTCTACGCAGGCGCGTGAACTGAGGGGATCTCCGGCGAGGTGGTGGCTGCTCCGGTGAGGTGAAGGCGAGGGGGAGGCCGGGGAAGGGCGGATCCGGCCCTTCCTCGTCCAGATCCGGCGGAGGGCGGCGGCTTCGGCCACCGGGGACGGTGAGGGGGCGCGGGGCGGCGTGCTCGCGGCTCCGGCGAGCTCCTGCTGGCCGGCGGCGAGCCGGTGGTGGCGGAGGATGGCGTCAGGCGGCGGAGCGGCGAAGCCGGGCGGCGGCGCGCGCGGCCGGCGCGGGAGCCAGGCGGCGGCGGGCGCGCGGGCCGGGGAGGGCCCCGCGTGGGCCTGGCGGGCCGGCGGCGGAGGGGGCGGCGATGTGGGCGCGTGGGCCACGTGGCAAGTTGCGGTTGGTTCGGGCGAGCGGCGGACAATGTCCGGCCGTCCGGATTTTGTCCGGCGACTGGAGGAGGAGGGGGGCTAGGGTTTCAACCGTGATTTCGAATGGGGAAGATATTTATAGGCATAGAGGGAGCTAGGAGTGTCCAAATGAGGTGCGGTTTTCGGCCACGCGATCGTGATCGAACGCTCTAGATGATGGAGAGGGTTTTGGTGGGTTTTGGGCCAAATTGGAAGGGTGTTGGGCTGCAACACACACGAGGCCTTCTCGGTCCCTCGGTTAACCGTTGGAGCATCAAACGAAGTCCAAATGGTACGAAACTTGACAGGCGGTCTACCGGTAGTAAACCAAGGCCGCTTGGCAAGTCTCGGTCCAATCCGGAAATGTTTAACCCCCACACATGAAAAGAAGGTAGAAATGACCACCGGAGGAGATAGGAGCGCCAGAATGCAAAACGGACAACGGAGAAAATGCTCGGATGCATGAGACGAACACGTATGCAAATGCAATGCACATGATGACATGATATGAGATGCATGACAACGACAACAACATACGGAGACAAAAACCCGAACCCGAGAAAATAAAATAACTTAGCACCGGAAATGGCAAGAGTTGGATTACATATTAGGTAAATCACCTCCGGGGTGTTACACTCCGGATAGAAAGAATCGGTGGGGCCGAGTTTGACTTTTGGTTTGGGACAAATTTGAAAGTGAGAAAGTGGTTGAGGGCTTTGGAGCATATCACTAAGCACTTTGAGCAAGCAAGCCATTAAGCAACACCTCACCCCTTCTTAATAGTATTGGCTTTCCTATGGACTCAATGTGATCTTGGATCACTAAAATAGAAAATGTAGAGTCCTGAGCTTTGAGCTTGAGCCAATTCTTTGTCCTTAGCATATTGAAGGGGTTCCACATCCTGTAGTCCATGCCACTCCACTATTGAACTTGTCTGAAACATACTAGGTAGAAACATTAGTCCAACAAGAGATATGTTGACATTAATTAACAAAATCACCCAGGGAGCACTTGTGCTTTCAATTGGGTACACAGGGAGATTTCTTGTATTTGATTGCAGGGTTGTTTGAGAGAGACCATCTTCATCCTACACCTCCCACAGATTGATAAACCTTAGGTCATCCACTTGAGGGAAAATTGCTACTGTCCTACAAAACTCTACGCTTGGAGGCCCAACACATATCTACAAGAATAAAGTTACGTAGTAGACATCACTCCCCTCCATCAAAAGAAATTCCAATTCTTACAAGGTTAGCGACTATTTGGAGACCACCGATTCTAACTGTCAAAACAAGCACCAAGCACTCCAGTGCAAGGCAACTGGAGTGGATGATTCTGTACAATGAGGCCTCCGACATACGAACCTGCATAAGTGAAAGTTTTTTGAGAAGTGGGAGTCGAAGGTTTTGTACCATATTGTCTGGTTGTTTGCACAATGCAAAGGTGGCGGTGTGGAGAGAGGAGGAAAACCGCGAGATGGACATCGGTGTTGAGGGCACAACACTACAAAAAAAACCACTTCCATGATGATATGTGTTTGTCACAGTAGGTCACATTTTTGTCATGCATGTACATCCATGACGATTTTATGACAGAATCAAGATAGTCATACCCGTGTTGTCCTAGAAGTGTTCCATGGCAATACCAAAATTATCATCACGGAAGTGTCCACTTCCATGACGATAAATGTCGCATCATGGAAATGCTTTCGTCAAGGGTAATCGACACGTGGCATCCACTGTAGCGGGTCACCGTTAAGCTATCGGGTCCGGTTTTGGATCCGATAACCCGCTAACAGCCACGACCAATGGCGATCTTCCATGTGTAAAATTCTCATTTGCCGATGAAACCATGTGTCAGCTCCGCGTTGGTACAGATGTCACTCATCCAATGGGCGAGATGCGCCTATGATATGTTGACACGTGGACCGGCCCAAAAGTGGCCCATAAATATTAAATGGGCCGGCCCAGCTAAAGGCCCACAAGATTTTGCAGACCATAATGGGTCGACCCAGCTAAAGGCCCACAAGATTTTGAGGACACTAGTGGGCCGACCCGCTAACCGGCTGCCTGTAACATCCTAATTTTCCTAAATTAGGATGTTAATAGATCATTCATATGCATATCATATTTTTATTGCATTATTGGTTTTTTAGAATATTCAAATCATTATGCAACAAAAGGTAATTGATTGGAGTGGAGATAACATGACATCTCCCCTGTTTAAAAATGTTCATAATGTGCAGAATATTATTTCCAGTTCATCTGATATGTTCTGGTAATTTTTGCAATCTTCAAAATATTTTATTTGATTGTTTTATTGCTGTTTGAGTGGCCTATTGCATCAAAATTATTTTACAAAATTGCTTTAGTGTTGGAACTAGTGTTCCTGTAGTTTATAGCTATAGGGCTATTTTATATTGTGTATTTTTTGTTTCTGCAGCTTTTGTAAAAAAAGAAGAAAGAAGCAGCGCGCAGCACCGCCGCGACCACTTTTGGCCCACGGCGAGCCCACCAACCGCGCGCAGCCGCGACCCAGCTTCCCGCGAAGCGGCACCCAACACCGCTGCGCCCGACCCCCAACCTGCTACCCCTCTCTCGCTGACGGGTGGACCCGCACCCCTTTCTCCTTCCCCGGGCTGGACTAGAGCGCATCACATGCGCGATCGAGGCCAAGCCCGGATCGATGCGGCGCCTGGTCCAACCCCGTACACCTCTGGGACTTCACGATCGAGCAAAAGCCCTCGGGAACCCTAGCTCATCCCCTTCTCCGTCCCTTCCTCGTCCGCACGAGCCGCTGCGGCAAAACGAATCTTGCCAGGGGAGCTCCAAGTCCGCCGCCATTCGTCGTTCCATTCCGTCGCTATAAGAGCTCACCCAGCCGTGTCGCCTACTCCACTCGATCTCCCTCTCGACGCCGCACTCGTTTGACACCTCGGGTTAACCTGCAGCACTCCAGGACGACGCCTCCATCGATGCCTGACTTCGCGGGAGCACGCCGGAGTTCAGGAGCTTGCCACCACCGCTCGAGGGAGCCCGGTCGCCGTTGAACACCACCACTACGTCCGCCACTCACTACCGCACCCGCCCAAGCCCTAACCTTCGCCGGAGACCCACTGGGGAGCCGCCGCCGCCGATGCCCGACCACCGCCGCCATTTCCCCTATTCTGGTGTGCACATGTGCCTAGACAATCGGACGCCACCACTTGGCACTTTGCTATAGGACACACACAGGAGTTCGCTTCAGCGCTCAGGAGTTTTCTGCTGTTTTTTTCAGTTTTTCATCCAAAGTTCAATTAGCTATAACTTCTTTTCTAGATATCCTTTTTAGGTGATTCTTTTTCCTATGCACTCACAAAAATCAGCAGTTTATCACAGTACCAACTTTGCACATGTTTGCACAATTCAAATTTGAATCCGTTTGAATTCGAATCAAATCTTCCAAAGGTTGTATCTTTTAAACCGTGTATCGGAATCGAGTGATTCTCTTTGCATTGTGATGGTAGTGCTATGTTGGTGATCTGTGCATGTTGTTTTGCTATTGTTTTTGAGTTTTAAAATGACTTTCTTTCTGTTGGTTTTATTTTGGCTCTATTTGTGTTCTGGTGATTGATTTGTTGAATTGTGTGAAACGTGTAGATTGTCCGGAGTGCGACGCGAGCTATGGTCAGGAGTGTGACCTTTTGAACCAGAACCAAGGCAAGTTACATGTTGATCATCCTTTACCTATTGTTTTCTATGCATGTAGTTATATCACACTATGAATATATGCATGTATAGGATTATTATATTATTTTGCTATATTGTTGAGCTATCTCCCGTCATTGCAGATCATGGTAGTTGTAGTTTTGCTATGCTTTGTAGACGGGGTGGTTTGAGTATTCATTCAGCTTATGTGAGGATTATATATTTAACAAATTGAGTAGTAACTCAGGATTTAACTCACCTCTGGGTGGAAGTGGTATTGCTTGGTGTTGAGGGAAGGCATCATGGGGTCTTGCACCTTTTCTAAGGCCATGCGCTCATGAGAGTGCACCCTAAGTGGAAAGCCACCTAGGTTCAAAAAATCAGAGAGACTTAGTGACTAGTAGCTTCCATGTGCGGCCGCTGGCTATATGGGCTCTGGCTTAGTTGATCGGTTGTTGGAACCCTGGCCTAGACAGTGTTGACAGATGTAGCATATGTAGGTGGGTGGCCATCAGGTGGTTAAGGGAACCTCTTCTGAAAGACTTCGTCTCAATCTTCGGATTGGGTCCAGTGGGTAAAGCATACTAAACTCTGCAGAGTATTAAAACCTAATCATGATTAGCCGTGCCCCAGTTATGGGAAAGTTTGAGCCACTATGCCATTACAATTGTTGGATGATCTTGACGGATGTGACACTTAATAATATTTGTGGGCAACTTAATAATGGGTAGGTTGGAATTGGAGCTGCCAATTGAACCTTGTTTATATAATTGTAGTAATAAAAGAACTACATAAAAATATGACTATTAGGTAGTTATGAGGACAAAATCAGCTTTCTACAAAATAAACCCTCAAGCCTTCCTTTTGATATACTATGCATATACATGTAGGTCTGCTTTATTATTACTCCTGCGTAACTTGCCAATACATTCAAAGTATTGACCTATATGGCTGCAATGTCTCATGTTGCAGGATTTTCAGATGAAGAGTAAGGTACCGTTAGGGTCGCGAGTTTGCACTCATCATCGCCAGTGGGCTATGATGGGACTCATTGTTATACTCTGCTACTTTCCGTTGTTTGATTGAATAAAGCTAGCCAAGTACTATGCAGATTGTTTTATTTTATACATTCTGGATCATATGTTGTAAATGATGCACCTGTTATTCTGCTATTCGTCTATACCGTGTGTGCTAGCGAGTTCGATCCAGGGACTAGCACGGTAAGCACAGAGACTCAAATCCTTCGAGGTTTGGTCGTTACACTCCCATGTTTTGGGCCAAATGTCGGCCCATATTTGATTCGGTCCATTAACAACCTGCCATGTTCTGGGCCTAATAAGGGCCCATATGAGATATGACCCGTTAATAGCCTACCACATTCTGGGCCATATTACGGCCCATATCAGATCTGACCCTTTAAGAGCCTTTCATTCTTTGGGCTAAATTATGGCCCATATCAAATTAGCCCCGTCAACTGGATGATATGCTTTTGGGCCCACTTGAGGCCCGGTTAGGATTTCTGTTTGCTAAAGGCCCATTTAATAGTACGACCTGATATTAGTTTCAGCCTGTTAAAGGCCCGTTTAACATTTCGGCCCTATATTTATTTTGGCTTGTTAAAAGCCCATCATATAGTTGGGCCTAATTATGGCCCACTTTACATCCGGCCTACTCACAACCAATAATCTGATTGGGCCAAACAAGGATGGAGACAATTTTTGCCTGTTAACGGCCCGTGATGTGATTGGCACAATCATGGGCCGAGGTCTATTTCGGCCTGTTGTCGGCCCACGAGCTATTCGGCACGTTTCAAGCCCAACCTAATTTTCAGCCTACTAAAAGCCCATTGAATTTTCTTGCCAAAATAGGGCCGGCGGTTTACTCGGCCTATTAAAGGCCCGAAACTACTAGTGGGCAAGTTTACATTTAGGCATGTTAACAGACCAAGATGACTGGACCCATGATGCGGCCCATACATAGTGATTTGCATGACGGCCCGATTATGTACCATAATTTTACGGTTTGGCTGTGTAACATCCCAAAATTCTAAATTTTGGAATGTTATAATAAATAGATAGTTTTGATTGTTGTGTGACTGATTGACTGAAAGAGAGTGAAATTTGAAACTTTTGAAAGTTAAATGAGAGGGAATAAAAGGACTTTCCCAAACTTTCATCTTTGCTTTTTGATCTCCATGAATTCAAATTCTTTTTTTCAAATACAAAACCCTAGAGAGAAGATGACATGACTTCTTCCATTTAATTAAATGAAAATGGTTTTGAAAAGATTTGAATTCCATTTGGAAATATTTCAAATTCAGAAACTTTAAGCAACTTAATGATTTTCATGAGAGAGGATAAAATGACATCTCCAAACATATGAAATATGAGTTGGGAGTTCCAAAGAATCAATTTAAAACTCCCGTTGAAATTATTATTTTCAATTTGGAGTTATTTGGGTTTTATTCAAATTATTTTTCTCCAAAAATAAAATATATGGAAATTAGGGTAAAATGATTCCCTACATAAAAAATTGGAGGGAAAAATATTTGAAATCATTTTGGTATTTTTAAAATGATTTTTATTGGGTTTTATTGCATCAGTAGCACTCTTTGCTTTATATAAAATTTTGTAGATTTTATTTGACGTTAGTAAAATGTTCATATCGAAGAAAATCTTTTTCTGAAAATTTTGATATATAATATGGCATAATAAAATTTTAAGTTATTTTTGTTATTTGGTTTTCCTTCTGTTTCTACTTAAAAAAATGAACGTACGACCCATAATTATTTGTCGTCCACACGCGTAGCATAGTGGCAGCGGGCGCCTCATCTTATTTTTTTCTTTCTCCTAAATGGGCCAGGCCCAGCCAGCCATAATCTTTTCCAGCCTTTTCTTTTTTCTTCTTTAGCCAAAATTCAAAAAAAAAACTGCAGCGCCGTGTACGCACGCCTGGCCGGCCCGTGGTGATATTTTTTAGCCCATGCGGTTCCCCATTTATTTTATTTGTTCGTCTACGTTTAGTCCCACATTGCCTAGTCTTTAACCCTTAAACTTCTTTTCTACCTATAAATATAGACCCATAGAGGCTTCAAAAATCATCCGATTCAGATTAAATCAATATTTTGGTTTGACTAGATTCATTTAATTTCTCCTCTCCTGCGCGACTTTTGAAAATTGTCTTTTCTCTCCGAAGTTGTCTTTTCTCTACCTTATAAAGGTATCTTTCTTCGTTTCTTTTTCTTTTTATACTTCCGTAGTTTATTATTTTTAGACTAGTACGATAGAATAATTAGATTATCAATTAGTCTATGTATTTATACATTAGACCTAGAATTCTTTTAGTCGTAGCTATTTTTTTCTGTAAAACAGCTTGGACCTAATTTTTCAAATAGCCATAACTTTTTACTCGTTCATCCAAATTAGATGAAACCAGCGCCTATAGTTTTGTCTTATTTTCACCTATCTAGTGAACATGTCACATCAACTTTTTGAAAATTTCAAATTTCGAAATTTGTTCAGATTCATATTCAAACTTCTATGATCATAACTTGAGTTTTATAACACCGATTTAATTGATTCTTTTTGCAAATCTAAACTCTTGACCTAAAATTTCTGATAAGGCCAAATTCACATAATTTTGGTACTGTTAGAAATTGTTTTATGTTGCAAGAGTTATTTGCTTGGTT
Source organism: Triticum urartu (assembly GCF_003073215.2). Lineage (NCBI taxonomy): Eukaryota > Viridiplantae > Streptophyta > Magnoliopsida > Poales > Poaceae > Triticum > Triticum urartu. Next base: position 223,014,782 of record NC_053027.1, on the reverse strand, counting down.
TTGATGTTTTCTGAACTGTCTTCTTCGTTCTTCCCGATCTTTTGAGTGATTGCTTATGTGTGGTTACTATTGCTTGCTCACGATAGATTGAACGGAGTGTGACGAGTAGAACTATCAGGAGTCATGAGTGCGAATCATCTTCGTCAACTGTACAAGGCAAGTTCACACTTTGATCATACTTTTTATTACCCAGTTTTTATGCATTAGTTCCCATCCTCAAGCATTGCATGATTAGGAAGTGTTTAACATGTGGGTATTGGGAAGTAGATGATGAGGTAGAACCTATTACCTGTTTTATTATCAAACCCCTGGGAGTTACTTCTACGTTATGCTTATATTGCCATGCTATGCTCGGAGACGTGGTTTGGGTTTGAGTGTATCCATGACAGATGTGAGATTATTATTTAATGGTTAACTTAAGGTGGCTACTTTAATACACATCTAGGTGGAATGGTAGGGGCACCCTGGAGCACCCAGTGGTTTGCCCGGGCACCTGGAGAACCTAGTGTTTGCCCAAGGGGATCCCGGAGGACCCGTGTGGTCATCCTATGGAATGCCACCCAAGCTCAAAGGGATCATAAGATTATTCATGCTAGAAACTTCCGTGTGCAGCCACAAGCCATTATGGGCTCTGGCATAGTTGAGTAAGTTGCGTGAGCTCTCGAAGAGGTGGACTATCAGATGCAGGGGGATTGTAGGTGTACCGGTCTGCCCGGAGTAGAGAGTAAATGCTCCTGAAAGACTGTGTCTCGGTCATCCGTTTCTCAAACACCCTGTAGTGCGAGAAATCCAACGGAGGAGATCGAGTCTTGTGGGGAAAAGTGCGCAAACCTCTGCAGAGTGTACAAACTAATCATGATTAGCCGTGTCCCCGATTATGGACATCTTGAGTATCTGGTTCTTGAATTATCATGTTGATCTCAACACTTTATTTAATTAATTTGATTGGGTTAATGATTATTATTTTGGCATTGAGTTGGAGGAACCTTCTCAATATTTATCAAACCAACTTTGTAGTTAAATAAAATATATTCCTTTGTAGTAGGAAAAAATTGGCTTTTCGCAAAAACATTATAACCATTGAGCCTCCACCAGCCATATATGCATGTAGTTATAGTTATTATTCATCATTATCCTATGGTGTGAATTTGCCAGTACATTCAATGTACCGACCCTTTGTGGCTGCAACGTCTCATGTTGCAAGATTCTTACGACGAGTAAGTGATACATTAGGGTTACGATTTTTACACTCAACTTTGTCGTTGGTGTTGATGGCAATCCACAACCTTGTTGTTACTTCCGCTATTTGGATTGAGGTAATAGTATTTATGATACTTTATACATGTGATTTACCTCTGTTATAAATCCTCGCGTACTGTGTGTGTCAGCATACTGATCCAGGGATGACACTTAAGCACAGAGACTTGACCGTTTGAGGTCGGGTCGCTACAGCCTGGTTTACTTTTCATGGAGCGAAGACAGGATATTTATAGTAAAATAACTACAACATCGTGAATAAGAAAAAACTTAAAACTATACAATAAAGAAATTGCGACATATTACATCCAGTGGGTATCAAAGTTCGCCACTATGATAATAAAGCACAAGCAAACAACAAATTACATACACTGGGCATCAAAGATCGCCACGGGTGCAAATAAACACGTCGAGAAAATAATATACAAAACCGACAACACTTCAATAGAGTTCAAGAAAGGTTAGCCTTGCTCGGGAGCTGCAGCGCAAGCATCTGAGCAAGCTGATGAGACTGCGCTTGTTTGATGCTTATATCCTTCTCACTCTGAAAGAGAAACAAGCAGATAGATGACAGGTTTTGCACATATAAGTATCAGTGCTGACAATTCATCACATTTCTTATTAGCGAATAAAGTGACACAATTTAAAATAGTATTAACACAATATGGTATTGTTCAGGTCAAGACTTGGCAGGAAATGACATTGTGAAGGAGTTGGCAGCTTCACGACACCACTGAATTACAGATCAAGAACTCATAAGTATCAATGGTTAGTGTCCTATCAATTTATCCCATTTCAGATAGGCAAATAAAGAGACAGTTTAAATAATAGTAGAATGGTATGGCATTGTACATAGTTAAGACATTGGAGAATATGACATTGTGCTGTAGTGGGTAGTTTCACCACACCACTAGATTACGGATCAAGAACAGAAACATACATGTAGTGCAAAAGAAGATCAGTTGCTTTGTATAGTTTAATTTACATGGTATGAAGAAGGAACTTGGTTGTACAACTAAAAACTTAAATTGAGAAGGAAAATTTTTTGCGTATGAACTTCATAATAAACTTTAAACATGCAATTTGATGCAAACACCAAAAATAAACAACTGTTGTAGTCATGCCTAACCAAATATACAAAACAAAGTTTGAAGGCTTGAGAAGGAAAAACTTACATTAGTGGTGAAGACCGGCTTTATAAAGCCCTTGTCCATGCTGATGGGGGACAATTCAAGAAGTTTACCACAAAATCTTCTTCGTAAGCATTTCCTTTGTTCTACATTTTATTAAGAGTAAATATAGATGTGATTATATAAGAAAAAAATGGAGAATATTTAAGATAATATGAAGAGTGATGCTAGATAACCAAGTAGCTATAAATGTAAGTATAGCGATACAGGCAAAAGGTACTGATAGAGGCGAGGGTGTCCCGATCTTTCGATGAGATGATAACTATCAATTTGGTGGAGACGACTTTGACAATCCGACTACAAACGTGCATGACGTTGCGCCTTAGCAATCGATATACCAATCTCCTGAGGTTACTGACGATGCTGGAAGCACGATCAGCCTGACCACGAAGGTCTATTCCTGCACGCAATTGAAGAACAAGCAAGAATATGATAATGCAATCTGAATATTGCAAATATAGATGAAGTATTAATAAAGGTGGGGATTCGAAAGCAGTCTTGGTCTGTTCGTTGGACACAAACGAAGTACACGAAGTTACAATGGCTAACTTTTAACTAAACAAATCCCAAGGAAAAAGCTACTAGATGAATCTACTTATATAGGAGCAAGGGGTGGCGGCCAAGGAGGTGGAAGGACGTCCCAAGGCAGACTAAAACTAACCCTAGGTCGTACAAGGCTCATGGGCCCAAGTGGAGGTGGCGCAACACCTTTGGACTTGTTGTTTGACTCGGATTCTGCTGCAGCGTTAGATTGTTTCGTTGATATCTCAATGCTCCAGACGAATTTGAAGGTGATTCCAATTGGGTTGGAATCTACTTTCCAACAAAAAAATAATCACCCAATTCCGGACTCTGTATGAAAAATTTGTTGACATTTTGAGTCAGGTATGTCTGTGCAGTCCGAATTTGAACGTATAACATGAGAGACTTGGACTCTATCTTCTCTTGGACCAAAAGTGACGTGAGAGGACTTTTTGAACAGAACCTAAACTTCTCCTTTTCCCTTATCTTCATATGTGGATTGTACAAATGTCCCATACACCTGCAATTAGACAAAACACAAAAGTGTGTGAAGTATTTTTGTTTTCGATAACATCAATAGATCATTGAATAGTTCGCACTAGAAATCACCTGACAAATATGCATGTATGCAATATTTTTGGTCATATCCAAGGTAGTCATGTCCTCATCATCCTCCCCTTCTTGAAAACAAAGCCGTCCTAGCGTTGCTTAATCTGAAATGTGGCTAACAAAAGAGACAAGGTGTACATGTTGTATATGTATATGTCATCCATTTTTTACTTCCCTTGATTTTTGCACATATGACACATGTATAGATGAGTAACTTTCATAGTTCATAAAATCTAAAGCCAAAAAATTATCACAAGAAGTAGAAGGCATGAAAATATCGCAACTCAGTTTGCACATATAAGTGAAGCTCTTATTCATTTCAAAAGATTGACAATGTTCATCATTAAACCATCCCATCATTGGTGAATAAACCTTACTTGCATCAAATTTACATGCTACAACATGCTTAAATAAGCAAACATACAATAAGTCATTGGACATAGAATCATCACCAAGATTAGAGGTCATATCAAAATTATTAAACATTGGTTCTTTTGCATCAGCAGTTAATTCAATGGGTGCACTCAAAATTGTTGGTATTTTAGTTATTTGATCACATGATGCATTCATGACAGTAACAAGATTCTCTAAAATAGGTGGTGTGCTCAAATCAACCAGTAACTCAACGCATGATGCATTCAAGTTAACTAGGCATGCATCATTCTCATGTGAAGTTATATCATCAATACCTGCATTGTTACGTTGTCGCAAAGACGTAGCTGATGTAGGTACGGACGTTGACAATGTACAATACTCTTGAGATGATGTCGTGCTCACAATCCAAGGTGGGGCTGCTCTATTAGGTGCAACGATGGAGGAACCAACCTGCGGTGGTGAGCATGAACTGGAATAGTAGTTGTTGTAGTCACCCAATGCATCCTCCTGTATCTGTCTCTCAAAGGTACAAGCGCGAACATACATACCGGTAATACAACGAGGAATATACCGAAACCTTGCATGGATATCATGGTTCAAACCACCAAAAAATCTATTCATTGTATCATCCTCAGATACTTCCATGTCACAATGACGCATAAAAGATTTGAACTCTTGGTAGTAAGGATGAACAGTGTTGTTGGCTTGTTTAAATTGTTCAAATTTGCGAAGCAATTCATGACGATAGTAAGGAGGGAAAAATTGTTGTCTCATTACATATTTCAAATCTTTCCTAGTTGTGGGTTGGTTATCAATGTTTTTCTTACAATGCACACTCCACCAAACAGAAGCAAAACCAGTAAATGCTCTAGTGGCAGCTCGCACTCGCTCAAGTTCAGAAAAGTCATGGTGACTAAAAACTTGTTCTACTTCAAGCTCCCAAACTATATAAATAACAGGATTAAATCTACCCTCAAATGACGGTAAAAAGATAACCTGACCATGTGCTTGTGTGTGTTGTCCCAACTCTCGTGATGGTGGAGATGTGCCCGTCGTCCAAAAACTTCTATCTCTGGAACCTGTCATGATTAGTAGAAACAAGAACAAAAATTCAAGAATAATGTTCCTATGAACTACTAGGATGTGGTTGTAAAGTGCTCACAGTAAAGCAAATATCAATATCTTACAAGTTCTTACCACGCAGCAGGTGGTGACAGGCAACCAGCGGTGTCAAATAACTCCGAAGATTGTGTAAAGCGATTGCCAGGGAACGTACGTACACACGGTGTAGAAATATGTGGAACTGGGTTGGCTATATATGGTAGCAAAAGATTAGCAATAATCAATTCAGAGATGCAATACTGAATAAATGCTCAACGACGGTACTGTGCTGGTTCTAGGCTAGACCGGACTAGAGACGCAAGCCTAGAACACTAATGAGGTCACGCCATAGCACAACTAGCATCAATAAAGGATATGAAGTAGCTCTGGACAGCAAAATATAAGTGAAGATCACAATAGTCGTAAAGATAATGATGTGAAACAACAGCCAACCAAGATATATCAACAACTTTCTCTCCAACTTTCCTCTGGAAAAATTTGTGCCAATTTTTCGATAATTTTTTCAAGAATGGTATTAACTCAAGCTTTCAAACACAAAAAGAATAACTCAATTCCGAGTTGATATGAGGAGTCAAAAAATTCTAAACCTCGACTGAAAAACTGGAATAAGCTGTGTTCGTGAACTTCGGAGGGCAAAAAGACCTATTTAGAAGCCGGTTCTGAGGTGCCAAATATTGAACTTGCTTCTGCAGCTATTTAGACGCGGCTCATCGCTAGCTTTCATTTGAGTACTCAAGGAGCCAAAACGGACTTCGTATGACGAAGTTATGCTTGTTTTACTGAACAGTGCACAAAACAGATTCCAATCCGAATTCAACTACGAGATTGAGTCTAGATAGATCCGAATTTTGTTTTTTTTCTCTTTTTTTCCTCACACTCTTTTTCTTTTTCTTTCTCTCTCTTTTTTTTCTCTAACTTTTTTGTCTTGTTTTTTTGAGTTTGGAACTATTTTTCTTATGCGGGTAGCACGAAAGTTCGGGAGTCCTACTCTGTCATGATCTTTCGATGAGATGATAATTATTGATTTGGTGGAGACGATTTTGACAATCCGACTACAAACGTGCACGACGTTGCGCCTTATTAATCGCTATACCAATCTCCCGAGGTTACTGACGATGCTGGAAGCACGACCAGCCTGACCACGAAGGTCTATTCCTGCACGCAATCGAAGAACAAGCAAGAATATGATAATGCAATCTGAATATTGCGAATATAGATGAAGTATTGATAAAGGTGGGGATCCGAAAGCGGTCTTGGTCTCGTCGTTGGACACAAACGAAGTACACAAAGTTGCAATGGCTAACTTTTAACTAAACAAATCCCAAGGAAAAAGCTACTAGATGGATCTACTTATATAGGAGTAAGGGGTGGCGGCCAAGGAGGTGGAAGGACGTCCCAAGGCATCCTAAAACTAACCCTAGGTCGTACAAGGCTCATGGTACGGCTGGTGCTATGGCAACTGAAATCGACATACCTTTTGCTGGAGTGCAGGTCCTATGTGGTGGGGCTAGTGGTGTGGCCAGTGAAGTACGGGTATAGTCTGCTGGAGTCGATCCTACATTTTGTGTCACTGGTTATAGAGCCAATATACACTGGTACAGCGAGGTGCTATACACATGGTTTTTAACCCCTTTCCACGATGGCATTTGGAACCGTCGCCAAGTGAGTGTGGGCGATAGGGGGGTCCTTCCCACACGACCCAGACACCGTCAGGGATATGGATCCATGATCCAGAGGTCTTGCAAAATGTAACCGTGTGCGATGCAGCACACACTAAATTCTTTCGCACGTGTGGAATTTGTGATTAAACATCTCTAATGACGCAGTGAAACCAAACGGTTCGTAATGAACCGTTTGGGAAACATTATATAAGGCACACAGGCCAACATATGAACTGTGTGCGATATGTGCCCCATCGCACACGAGTTTCCTGCGGAACCCGTCTGCTATGCAAGACTCCATCACACACGTTTCCCAACAATTACCATGTGCGATAATGTTTTATCACAAATGGTTCAGGAGCCCCTTCGCATACATAGAAGTGCTGCAGAGCGTTTGTGATTTGTTGTGTATCACCGATGGTTGTGGCAAGAGTGACATGTGCTTTTTGTTTGGGACCCCACACATTTCCTGAAAAATTTACGACTGGGATTTTATTTTACATTGGGGACAGTTTACTCCGAGCTCTCGTGTGTGATAATGTGATATCACAAACAGTTCTGGAGACCCTACGCACACGTAGTAGCGCTGCAAATCATTTGCGATCTGCTGTGTATCACCGACGGTTCCGCTACGATTGACGTATGCTTTTCGATGTGGATCGCACACACTCATTTAGTTGAACCGTGTGCGGAGCAATTGCCAGGTTAGAACAAAAATATCCCATTTTGAATCTTCATGCAAAAAGCAAATTCGCCACAATATTCAATTGAACAAATAGTGTCCATAGGAAGAACATTCACCAGATTTTGCAACAATTGCAATTGAACATATGGTAGCTAAATTCCAATGATTTGTCGACACATATATGCATTACATAATTAATCATAGTGTACAAAATACAAAGACCTCATCAGATGGAAAACAATGGATCCATGCATATATGTTTAGCGGCTAACTCTTACTCAATGTTTGAGGAGAACACATGCTCAATCATCATTATCACAAGTGGGATTGGTGTAGTGATTCAGGAAGAAGTCGTTGATAAATCTCCGAACCATTAGCAATTCACCAGCGAGGAGCGGTTCAAGGGTCCTCGGTTCTAAGATGAGATGCAGTATTTTTAAGATCAGAATGTGCCATATGAGTGGAGTAGAAGATATTAATTAAGATAGACTTACTAGTACTAATTCGCGAGGATCTTTACAACTATCAGAAGATTTACAGATGGAGATCATGTGTCTGCAAACATAGTATTCACAAAGGTTGGTCCCTGCTTGTTGCTGAGGACACTGAAATTTTTTGTACAGAATTAGTCATGTATTTTTCCTGTTAGGAACAACCTAACCTGTCGTGGAAATGTCACGGCAGATGTCCTAGTGTGAGGACTTAGTCGTGGAGCCATCGCGTTGAGGTTAGCTTAAAGGGGTTAAACAGGACAAAGGACATGGGAGTTTATACTGGTTCGGCCCCTTATGATGAAGGTAAAAGCCTAGTCCAGTTTGTAGTTGGTATTGCTAAGGTTTCGATGAACGGGGAGCGAATACGCTTGATCCGGCTCTCGATCTCTTGTTTCTTGTCCCTAAACCGTCGCCGGGTCGTCCCTTTATATACACAGGTTGACGCCCGACAGTTTACAGAGTCCCGGCCGGCTCATAAACGTGTTCGGCTCGGTTTCTACCTTTTCTTATCTTACGACACAAGTTATACATGTTATGGCGGTTTACATCTACGGGCCATAATCCGCCTTTAGGCCTTGGGCCTTCTTGTTAACTCTCCTTCGTAAAGGGCTGTACTCCTTGTCCTCGTGGGCTTTGATAGGAACAACTTACTATGATTATAATCCGGCCCCTCCTGGGCAGTTTATACTCAATAGTTATATCCCCAACATTAGGCCCCAAATTGATTTGAACTCGTTCATGTCAATCTTTAGTACTTAAGAAAATTCCTTCTTCAACATCTTCACAAAAACCTTGTAACTCGCCGTGGCGTCATCTTCAATATCATGAAAGTCTGCCGTGACGTCATCTGCCATTAACTTCCTATAGGACCCAAATCTTTTAATGTATCTGCTTTAATGAATCTCCAAAAATCAAGGTGTTTGCATATCTACAGATCCGTTTTTCGACCTCCTCGACTCTTGCGCCTGCCGCTTATCCATTCACCTCATAAATAGGGCCGGGGGTCATTTTCATTTTTCCCTCATGCCTCTTCTTCTCATCATCTTCCTCGTGTCACCCCATTACTTCGAACTCCGCCGCCGCCATCAGACATTGCCTCTGCTTCGACCTTGGCCGCTGCATCACCTTGAACGCACCAGAGAATCGCGGCACCTCTCCGCTGTTTCCTCAACATCAGTAAGCTTACCTTTCTTCCCCCGTAGATTTGTCTTTAGGGTTTGAACGTTCATCGGTGTTCATCGGCGTTCATCACTGTGCAATGATTTTTGATTCAAACCTCAGTATTCAACCTGTATGGCGATGGCCATAGTCCTTCTTTTTTCATCAATGCATCTTGTTTAAGCAGAAACTCCAATCTGAACCTTTATCAACTACTTTGGTATCCATATTTAGGTCTGAATATACTTTCATTTTCTGACCCCTGGTAGATCCAAAATTGTTGTGCCAACTTGTGAAACTTTTTTCCATCACTTAGTTATTTCAGATCTGTACCTTCAATATCAATGTAGGCGGTTTAACTTTAGAAAATGATAACCCGCCAGGTACCATTAGTCCCCTCTTAAACCGCCAATGGCTTATCTTTGTACTTCTGACAACACCAATATCCGGTTTAACAATTTTGCATGCTTTAAAACTTTCCATCTCTTAACCTGCAATGCTTTATGCTTGTGAACCATGAATCTTAAACCGACACAAACCTTCCTTCAGGTTGTCAAAGAAATGGCCAAGTCTTTTTATGCTTGTAACTGGGTTCCGTCCCGGATTACGGAAGAAGATCTGAATGGATGTGTTGCAACTGGCGCTTTACCCAAACAGAGTGAAATCCATTGGAGAGCCCCCGGTCCAGAAAATCCTCCTACGCCCAAGGATGGTGAAGTAGTTGTGTTTGTTGATCATCTGAGCTGCGGTTTTAAACCTCCCGAATCAAATTTTTTTCGTGATGTGCTTGCTAGCTTCCAACTCCACCCTCAAGATATTGGACCTAACTATGTGTCCAATATTTGTAATTTTCAAGTGTTTTGCGAGGCTTATCTGCAAGAAGAGCCGACCGTTGAACTGTTCATAGACTTCTTCTATTTAAACCATCGTACTGAATTTACAGATGGGCCCAATACTGAACTTGGCGGGGTTTCAATTCAGAAAAGGAAAGATGTCAGCTTCCCTCACGCCAAGCATCATAGTCACGCCAAAGACTGGAATCAGACTTGGTTCTATTCCAAAGATACGTCTCCAGATGATGAGAATCCTCTGCCGGGTTATCGTGCTCACCGGCTTACCAATACACATCCATTTCCCCAAAGGCTAACTGCGAAAGAACGGGCCAAATATTCACCACAACTTTCAAAGCTTAGAGCCTTTGTGGCTAATGGTTTAACATGCATTAATTTCGTTCGCTGCTGGATATCTTGGGGCATTTTACCTTTAAGCCGTCGCCCCGGTTTAATGTGTGAGTACACAGGGGATTTGAAAGACCCTCAATGGCACACTGACATTCAACTAACTGACGCTGAAATCACTGAAGCTGTCAGGAAAATACTGGATGAACTGGTGGCGGTCTGCAGTAAAACAAGGCTTAGTCCTTTCTGCGTTTCCAATAAACTGCCAGCAGTAAGAATCACATAACTCTTGTTTTAGTCCGTCCCTTTTTTATATTTCCTTATAATTTTTGTCAATCTTTGATAGGGTGATGATCCGTTCTAGAAGAAAAAACCGCAGGATAAACCGTCCAAGACGCCTCACCCCAAGACCAAGGTCGTCAAAAGGTCTGCCAAGAAGAAAACCGCCGAGTCCATCGAGCTGAACATTGATGATGATCCCGATAACCCGGAATCAGAGGTAGAACTTGATTCTCTTGGTTCCTTTTTCATACACCTCATTGACAATGAGCATTATCAGGATGATGCTGAGGCTAGCCGGGCTGATGATGTAGAGGTAATTATTCTTTCCTACGGTTCAGACCCTCTGCCAACACAAAAGACCCGTCAAGCAAACTGGAAAGTAAGATTTTCAAACCCTCATGTTTATCTGGATCCAAATTTTCTTTTTAAGAAATAGCAACACGAAGCTCGCCACACAACCCGGCATAGTGGCCAGGTGGTTACTTCGTCCGGTTTACCGAACATGCCGGTTCATAAACGTCGCCTAGAGGTTTCACCTATTCCTGACCCATCTTATCCCAAGGCGGGTTATTTTTGACAACCTCTTAATCCATCTGATTCAAACTATCAGGGAACATCTCATTCATCTTTTGGCGAGTCAACAGGGACACAGCTTCCACCCCTTAAAACTGTTCCTAGGTAAGCATATTAAACTAACCCTTTATACCTTGCGCCTGCTTAATATAATAACCTTTATTTCCATTCATTTCAGAGCCAAAGCCATACCCAGCAAAAAGGCCAAGTTGAATAAACCGGCTGATGATGACACGGCAGCTGACCCGGAAAAGACTCCAGAACCGTCTGAACCAAATACTGATGTTGTCCTTGATGATCCACCATCACAAGATCATGACACCTTTGTTGAGCAAGTGGAAATTGATCTGATGGCTCATGCCGATAATCCGCCAAGCCCAACCAAAGCTGCTGATGATAAAATGGATGATGTTGTCATTACTGGCGTCAGCTATACGGCCCCCGGCAACCCCACTGCTCTGTCAAAACATAACGCCAAAGAAGAATTTTCCGCTATAGACAAGGGCAAGTGGAAGGTGGATCTGGAAAGTTATGCCCATCTTAGTGCCCAAGATATCCACTCTCGGTTTTTAAACCGGTTGTACACCAGCCGTGATTATGAAGCCGGGTTATTGAACATGATGAAGGAGCGATATGAGGTAAACACTGTTGATTTCTGTATAACTACTCTTCCCTTATAACCGGTTTAGTGCTACTAACTCCAGTAGTCCCCAAGGGCCGGTTTATAGTACTGATATGAACCGGGACTTTGTAGAAAATACTTCAACTTTCCCTGTGTATCCCCTAAGGGACGGTTTATATTTTCAAGATGAACCGGGTCTTTTTACTATAAAACTCAACATTCATGTACAAATCTGTGTAAACCGATGAACCACCAAGCTGATTAATGGCAGCAAAATCCATAGTCTTTAACTTGAGCAAATATGCATTAGTCCCCAAGTGCCAAGTATATGACTTGTCGTGTCCTCGAGACTTTGTAATAATTTTGGAGAAGATGAAATATCCATTAGCCCCCAAGTGCCAAGTTGTAATGACCAAACCTCGAAGAATTTGAGTCTCTGTGCTTACCGTGCTAGTCCCTGGATCGAACTCGCTAGCACACACAGTATAGATGAATACCAGAATAGCAAATGCATCATTTATTACATCATATGATCCAGAATATATAAAACAAAACAATCTGCATAGCACTTGGCTAGCTTTATTCAATCAAACAGCGGAAAGTAGCAGAAAATAACGATGAGTCCCATCATAGCCCACTGGCGATGCTGAGTGCAGACTCGCGACCCTAACGGTACCTTACTCTTTGTCTGAATGTCCTGCAACATGAGACGTTGCAGCCATATAGGTCAATACTTGGAATGTATTGGCAAGTTACACATGAGTAATAATAAATCAGACCTACATGTATACGCATAGTACAACAAAGGAAGGCTTGGGGGTTTATTTTGCAGAAAGCTGATTTTGTCCTCATAACTACCTAATAGTCAAATTTTTTATATAGTTCTTTTATTACTACAATTAAATGCACAAGGTTGAGTTGGCAAAATCAACTCCAACCTACCCTTTTATTAAGTTGCCCAACAAATTTATTAAGTGTCACATCTGTCAAGATCATCGAACAACTGTAATGGCATAGTGGCTCAAAGTTACCCATAACCGGGGGCATGGCTAATCATGATTAGTTTTAATACTCTGCAGAGTTTTGTACGCTTTACCCACTGGACCCAATCCGAAGATTGAGACGAAGTCTTTTAGAAGAGGTTCCCTTAACCACCTGACGGCCACATCCCACCTACATATGCTACATCTATCGACACAGTCTGGACAAGGGTTCCAACAACTGATCAACTAAGCCAGAGCCCATATAGCCAGTGGCCGCACATGGAAGCTACTAGTCACTAAGTCTGTCTGATCTTTTTGAGCCTGGGCGGCATTCCACTTAGGGTGCACTCTCATGAGCGCATGGCCTTAGAAAAGGTGCAAGACCCCATGATGCCTTCCCTCAACACCAAGCAATACCACTTCCGCCCAGAGGTGAGTTAAATCCTGAGTTACTGCTCAATTTGTTAAATATATATAATCCTCACGTAAACCCAATGAATACACGAACCAGCCCCGTCTACAAAGCATAGCAACCTACCACTACCAGGATTTGCAAAGACGGGAAGATAGCTCATCAGCATAGCCAAAATATATAATACTCCTATACATGCATATATTCATAGTGTGATATAACTACATGCATAGAAAACAATAGGTAAAGGATGATCAACATGTAACTTGCCTTCGTTCTGGTTCAGAAAGTCACACTCCTGACAATAGCTCGCGTCGCACTCCGGACAATCTACACGTTTCACACAATTCAACAATCAATCACCGGAACACGAATAGAACCAAAACAAAACCAACAGCAACAAAACCATTTTTAAAACTCAACAACAGAATCTTAACATCACCTAAATTGCACTATGGTCACAACGCAAAAAGAATCACTCGATTCCGATAAACGGTTTGAGAGTTATGGCCTCTGGAAGGTTTAATTCAAATTCAAATGAATTCAAATTTGAATAGAGCAAGCATGTGCAAAGTTGGTACTGTGATATTGTGCTGATTTTTGTGAGTGCATAGGAAAAAGAATCACCTAAATTGGATATACAGAATAGAAGTTATAGCTAATTGAAGTTAGAAGAAGAATCTGAAAAAAAAATAGCAACAGAAAACTCCTGAACGCTGTAGCGAACTCCTGTGCGTGTTCTGTAGTAAGGTGCCAAGTAGCGGCGTCCGATTGGTTGAAGCTTACTCTGTGCGCGCGTGCTCACCAGAGAATAAGAGGACGGCGGCGGTCTCGGGCGTTGGCGGCGGCGCTCCTCCGGCGACTCTCCGACGATGGGGAAGTGACGGGCGGATGCGACTGGGAGTGGCGGAGGCGGCGGTGGTGCTCAACGGCGGCGGGGCGTCCCCTGCGGGCGGCGGTGACGAAGTGAACCACGGCTACTCCGGCGGCGTCGGTTAGCTCGGGCGGCTCGCTCGGCTCCGTCTCCGGCGATAAAAAGATGTCAGAAAGCTCGTCGTGGAGGGGGGAATCGAACGGAGCAGGCGTTGCGGCTGCGGTGTTCTTACGGTGAGGGAAACGACCGGGGAAACGGCGGCGGTCGGCGGAGCTCCTGACGAGATCCAATCGCCCCGACCAAGGCGTGCAACAACGGGGATGATCGGGACAGGGGGTGTGGGGTTTCCCTAGGGTTTTTGTTCGCGTTCGGTGTCCCTGGAGCGCACGGAATCAACCAGGGCGCACGAGCTCGATCCGGCTCGGCGTCGGGTGCGCGGGCGATGCGGCGGCGTCCGGCTCGGGAAGGAAGAACTGGGGTGGGGCCCGCGGGTCAGCGGCTGAGGCGAGGGAAAGAAAAAAAACAACAAGAAACAGAGGTAGCTGCGGGATGGGCCGGCCTACTGGTGCGCTGCGGGTGCCGCGCGTTGGTGGGGCTGCTGCCTAGCTGGGCTGCGGCTGTGCAGTGCTGGGCCGCGGGTGCGTGGGGTCCGTGGGTCAGCGATGGGAGGCGAGGGGCGATGCGGATCGGGCGCAGCGGTGCGGAGCACCGCTTCGGTCGAAGTGGGCTGCGTGGTGTGCTGGGCCGCGGCGTTGGCTAGCTGGCTGGCTAGCTGGGCTGCTTGCTAGCTGGCTAGCCGGCTGGCTGTTATTTTTTTTAAAACAAAACTACAACAGCAGAACAAAAATAAAAACATACACAACATAAAATCTAAATAAAAATACCTAGACACACAGTAAAATCTATACTGCTAATATAAACTACAGGAACGCTAGTTCCTCACCTAATGCAATTTTAGAAATTCATTTTGATGCAAAAGGCCACACAAACAGTAAAATAACACACAATTAAAATATTTTGAAGATCGCAAAAATTACCAGAACATATTAGATGAACTGGAAAATAATATTCTGCACATTATGAACATTTTTTAAAATAGGGGAGAAGTCATGTTATCTCCACTCCAAATAAATTGCCTTTTGTTGCACAATGATTCGAATATTGCAGAAAGACAAATAATGCAATAAAAATATGATATGCATATGAATGATCTAATAACATCCTAATTTAGGAAAATTGGGATGTTACAAACCTACCCCCCTTAAGATGAATCTCGCCCTCGAGATTCGAGCTGGCTGGCAAATAGGTGTGGGTGATCCTGCCTGAGATCTTCCTCTCGTTCCCAGGTAGCTTCCTCCTCTGTATGATGATCCCACTGAACCTTGCATAACTTGATTGTCTTGGTGCGAGTAACTCTCTCTGCTGTCTCCAGAATCTTAACAGGCTTCTCCTCATATGTCAAATCACTCTCCAACTGAATTGCCTCAAGTGGCACCGTCTCCCTCAATGGAACATCCATCATCTCTGCATGGCACTTCTTCAACCGAGATACATGAAACACATTATGAACTCCTGACAAGGATTCTGGCAACTCCAACTGATAAGCTACCTCTCCTCTATGCTCCAAGATCTTGTAAGGCCCCACAAAACGTGGTGCTAACTTACCTTTGATTCCAAACCTCTTAATCCCACGAAGTGATGAAACTCTAAGATATGCATGGTCTCCTACCTCATATGTCACCTCCTTATGTTTTGCATCTGCATAACTCTTCTGCCTAGACTGTGCTATCTTCAGCCTGTCACGAATCAACTTGACCTTCTCCTCAGCATCTCTGATCAAGTCTGGTCCAAAGAATTGACACTCTCCAACCTCATCCCACATCAATGGTGTTTTGCACTTCCTACCATACAATACCTCAAATGGTGCCATCTTCAGACTAGCCTGGTAACTGTTATTATATGAGAACTCTGCATAAGGTAAATTATCATCCCAACTGGACCCATAGTCCAAAGCACAAGCTCTCAACATATCCTCCAAAATCTGATTTACCCTCTCTGTCTGCCCATCTGTCTGTGGATGGAAAGCTGTACTGAACTCCAGCCTGGTGCCCAAGGATTCATGCAACTGATGCCAAAATTTGGACGTGAACTGAGTACCTCTATCAGAAACTACCTTCCTTGGAACTCCATGCAGACAAACAATCTTAGACATATAAATCTTTGCTAGCTGAGCACTGGTATAAGTAGTCTTTACCGGGATGAAGTGAGCAACTTTAGTCAAACGATCAACAACTACCCAAATAGAATCATAACCTGGTCGAGTCCTGGGTAAACCTATAATGAAGTCCATACCAATCTCATCCCACTTCCAATCAGGTATAGGCAATGGCTTTAACAAACCTGCTGGTCTCTGATGTTCCGCCTTAACTCTTTGGCACACATCACATGTTTCAATATACCCAGCAATTTCCCTCTTCAGGCTAGGCCACCAAAATCTTTCCCTCAAATCCAAATACATCTTAGTATTACCTGGCTGAATAGAATAAGGTGAATCATGCGCCTCCTGAAGAATCAACTTCCTGATATCTGCATCTTGAGGTACACAAATACGCTTCTCAAACCATATGGCTCCATGTTCATCCGCACGGAAACCTTCTACCTTACCTTTAACCATATTCTCTTTTATCTCAGAAATCTCCTTATCATTCTTCTGAGCTTCTCTGATCTTGTCAAGCAAAGTAGGCTTTACCTCAAGTGTTGCTAAATATCCCTTAGGAACCATCTCCAACCCGAGATTCCTGAACTGTTCACATAACTCGGGTGGCATATTATCAATGTTAATTGCATTAGCATGGCTCCTACGACTCAATGCATTAGCAACAACATTAGCCTTACCAGGATGATACTGCACATTCAAATCATAATCCTTAATAAGCTCCAACCATCTCCTCTGCCTGAGGTTCAAATCCTTCTGAGTAAAAATATACTTCAAGCTCTTATGATCAGTAAATGTATCACAATGATTACCAATAAGATATGGCCTCCAAGTTTTCAATGCATGCACAACTGAGGCTAACTCCAAATCATGTGTAGGATAATTGTGCTCATGATTCTTAAGCTGACATGAAGCATAAGAAACAACTTTACCTTCCTGCATCAAAACACTCCCAAGTCCTTGACGAGAAGCATCACAATATACCTGGAAGTCCTTATGTGTATCCGGCAGAGTTAAGACTGGTGCTGTAACCAAACGCTGCTTCAATTCCTGAAAGCTGGCTTCACATTCATCAGTCCAAACAAACTTCTTCTCCTTCTTCAATAATTCAGTCATAGGCTTTGCAATCTTGGAAAAGTTCTCAATAAACCTCCTGTAATAACCTGCAAGGCCCAAAAAGTTGCGAATCTCTCCAACTGTCGTGGGTGTCTCCCACTCTGTAACTGCAGCAACCTTATATGGATCAACTGCAACTCCATTACCTGACACAACATGTCCAAGGAATGCTACCTCATCCAGCCAAAACTCACATTTGCTGAACTTGGCATACAGCTGATGTTCCCTTAGTTTCTCCATTACCAAACGCAAATGCACCTCATGCTCTTGCTTATTCTTGGAGAACACCAATATATCATCAACGAAAACAACCACAAATTTATCCAAGAACTCCATAAACACCTTGTTCATCATATTCATGAAGTATGCAGGGGCGTTAGTCAATCCAAATGACATAACAATATATTCATACAACCCATACCTCGTAGTAAAAGCAGTCTTTGGAATATCTTGCTCACGAATCTTCAATTGATGATAACCAGAACGAAGGTCAATCTTGGAAAACACAGTAGATCCCTCCAACTGGTCAAATAGATCATTTATCATAGGCAAAGGATACTTATTCTTAATGGTTACCTCATTCAGAGAACGATAATCAACACACATCCTCAAGGACCCATCCTTCTTCTCCACAAACAAAACTGGAGCTCCCCAAGGTGATGAACTTGGGCGAATAAATCCTTGTGCCTGCAATTCTCTTATCCACTTCTTCAATTCTTCCAACTCTTTAGGAGGCATTCTATACGGTCTCTTTGCAATAGGTCCAGTGCCTGGTATTAAATCAATCACAAACTCAATATCTCTATCTGGTGGCATACCTGGCAACTCCTCTAGAAACACATCTGGATAATCTCTCACAACTGGCACCTCTTCCAGGATACCCCCCTTATTAGAGTTCACCTGCACCTGATTACGCTTATACTTACACACATATTTGATCCTCTTCCCTCCTGGTGCACCGAGAGTAATAGATCAACTGGCACAATCAATACAACATTTATATAACTGCAACCAATCCATACCCAAAATAACATCCAGTCCTTGTGACTTCAATATAATCAAATCCATAGGAAAATCATGCTCTCCAATAGACAAAGTCAACTGATGGCAACCAACACCTGCTATCATCTCAGCTCCTGGGGAACTCACTCTAATAGGCATACTAAGTGTTTTGGTTGGCAGTCCATGTTTATCAACAAATACCCTCGAAATAAATGAATGCGATGCACCAGTATCAAAAAGAACAAGTGCAGGTACTGAATTAATCAAGAACTTACCAATCACTGCATTAGGTTCATTGTAAACCTCCTCCACATTAACATGATTTACATGACCCTTTTGGAAGGGTTTGGCTTGCTGGATCCTGAGTTCTTCGCCCCCGGGCAATCTGTGGCATAGTGCCCCATAGCCTTACACCTGAAGCACTGCACCAGACTCAAATCCCTTGGTGCACGTGTAACTTGGTGGTTCTGGTTATTGTTCCCTCCATTGCCATTACCATTTCCATTACCATTACCTCTGCCATTGCCGTTGTCACTCTTGTGCCCATTCTGATGATGGTGGCCATTATGGTTGTGGCCATTCCCTCCATGATGATTATGATCATTACCTCCATGATGATTATGTCCATTACCTCCATGATGATTATGTCCATTACCTCCATTACCATGATATGAAGTGCATGGTTTCTGTTGTGGTCCTGAATTATACCTGTTATTGTTGTTGTACTTCCTCTTGCGATTCTCTATGGCATGTTGCCTTCCCTCCAACACAATGGCCTTATCAATTAGGTCCTGACAATTCCTAAAAGTGGCCACTGTCAACTGAAGGCTCAAGTCATCATTTAGGCCCTCCAAAAATTTCTCCTGCCTAGCTGCATCAGTGTTAACATCATTAGGAGCATAGCGTGCAAGATTATTAAATTCCTCCACATAAGCATTAACTGTGCGACCTCCCTGACGCAAACTGCGAAACTCCTTCTTTTTCAGACTCATAGCACCAGCAGACACATGTGCAGCACGAAAAGCATCCTGAAACTGAGGCCATGTGATAGTAGCAATGGGATAAGTGACCAAGTAATTGTCCCACCAAGCTGCAGCAGGACCCTCCAACAAATGTGAGGCAAACCTCACCCTCTCTGCATCAGTGCATCCAACCGTCTCCAGGTTCCTATTGACTGCACGGAGCCAGTCATCAGCCACAATAGGTTCACGGGAACTGGAGAACCTCTGAGGATTCAATCTCAAGAACCTGGTAACCATATCCACAGGTGGCGATGGTGGCGGATTGTTGTTGTTCTGGTTCTGAGTAAGCAACTGGATCAACTGGGCCTGTCCCTCAATAACCTGCTATATGTATGGTGGTACTCCATTGCCATTATTGTCTCCTCCTGCAGTATTGCGTCTAGTATCACGCCTCGGCGGCATCTGGTGGGCAAGCATAGATGAGTTATAGATATAATAGGGCCAAAAGCTATGTATATATAAATATATTCTACCCATATGCATAATATGATCAAGCCAACAAAACACAACAACGAATAACACCAACAAACAAACAACAAACAATATGGTAATATTATATATAT
Organism: Triticum urartu; assembly: GCF_003073215.2. NCBI lineage: Eukaryota > Viridiplantae > Streptophyta > Magnoliopsida > Poales > Poaceae > Triticum > Triticum urartu. Next base: position 222,994,867 of record NC_053027.1, on the reverse strand, counting down.
AGTCGAATAATTTCGACACAAAGCAATTTAACAAACAACTAACCAATCAAGAAAACAATCTAATATCTTCATACCACAAAAGTGGGCATAATCAGATACGCCAACACGATAACGTTGCAATATAAAACAAACATGAATGGTGGTCTCAGCACTAGCTCCTACTTAATTAACTGGTCAAGATAACTTGAGGGGGTTAACTAATAAACAGCAAGAAGTATAGCTGGTTTATAAAATAATTTTCACTCCTATGGCTTTTCTAATCCATTTTCTAGGGTCACGTCCTATAGTCAACACATTGCTCTGATACCATCTGTAACGACCAAACCTCGAAGGATTTGAGTCTCTGTGCTTACCGTGCTAGTCCCTGGATCGAACTCGCTAGCACACACAGTATAGATGAATACCAGAATAGCAAGTGCATCATTTATTACATCGTATGATCTAGAATATATAAAATAAAACAATCTGCATAGCACTTGGCTAGCTTTATTCAATCAAACAGCGGAAAGTAGCAGAAAATAACGATGAGTCCCATCATAGCCCACTGGCGATGCTGAGTGCAGACTCACGACCCTAACGGTACCTTACTCTTTGTATGAATTTCCTACAACATGAGACGTTGCAGCCATATAGGTCAATACTTGGAATGTATTGGCAAGTTACACAGGAGTAATAATAAAGCAGACCTACATGTATATGCATAGTACAACAAAGGAAGGCTTGGGGGTTTATTTTGCAGAAAGCTGATTTTGTCCTCATAACTACCTAATAGTCAAATTTTTTATATAGTTCTTTTATTACTACAATTAAGTGCACAAGGTTGAGTTGGCAAAATCAACTCCAACCTACCCTTTTATTAAGTTGCCCAAAAAATTTATTTAGTGTCACATCTGTCAAGATCATCCAACAACTGTAATGGCATAGTGGCTCAAAGTTACCCATAACCCGGGGCACGGCTAATCATGATTAGTTTTAATACTCTGCAGAGTTTTGTATGCTTTACCCACTGGACCCAATCCGAAGATTGAGACGAAGTCTTTCAGAAGAGGTTCCCTTAACCACCTGACGGCCACATCCCACCTACATATGCTACATCTGTCGACACAGTCTGGGCAAGGGTTCCAACAACTGATCAACTAAGCCAAAGCCCATATAGCCAGTGGCCGCACATGGAAGCTACTAGTCACTAAGTCTATCTGATCTTTTTGAGCCTGGGCGGCATTCCACTTAGGGTGCACTCTCATGAGCGCATGGCCTTAGAAAAGGTGCAAGACCCCATGATGCCTTCCCTCAACACCAAGCAATACCACTTCCGCCCAGAGGTGAGTTAAATCCTGATTTACTACTCAATTTGTTAAATATATATAATCCTCACATAAACTCAATGAATACATGAACCACCCCCGTCTACAAAGCATAGCAACCTACCACTACCACGATTTGCAAAGACGGGAAGATAGCTCATCAGCATAGCCAAAATATATAATACTCCTATACATGCATATATTCATAGTGTGATATAACTACATGCATAGAAAACAATAGGTAAAGGATGATCAACATGTAACTTGCCTTGGTTTTGGTTCAAAAAGTCACACTCCTGACAATAGCTCACGTCGCACTCCGGACAATCTACACGTTTCACACAATTCAACAATCAATCACCGGAACACGAATAGAACCAACACAAAACCAACAGCAACAAAACCATTTTTAAAACTCAACAACAGAATCTTAACATCACCTAAATTGCACTATGGTCACAACGCAAAAAGAATCACTCGATTCCGATAAACGGTTTGAGAGTTATGGCCTTTGGAAGGTTTAATTCAAATTCAAACAAATTCAAATTTGAACAGAGCAAGCATGTGCAAAGTTGGTACTGTGATGTTGTGCTGATTTTTGTGAGTGCATAGGAAAAAGAATCACCTAAATTGGATATACAGAATAGAAGTTATAGCTAATTGAAGTTAGAAGAAGAATCTGAAGAAAAAAACAGCAACAGAAAACTCCTGAACGCTGTAGCGAACTCCTGTGCGTGTTCTGTAGCAAGGTGCCAAGTGGCAGTGTCCGATTGGTTGAAGCTTACTCTGTGCGCGCGTGCTCACCAGAGAACAGAGGATGGCGGCGGCGGTCTCGGGCGTTGGCGGCGGCGCTCCTCCGGTGACTCTCCGACGATGGGGAAGTGACGGGCGGATGCGGCTGGGAGTGGCGGAGGCGGTGGTGGTGCTCAACGGCGGCGGGGCGTCCCCTGCGGGCGGCGGTGACGAAGTGAACCGCGGCTGCTCCGGTGGCGTCGGTTAGCTCGGGCGGCTTGCTCGGCTGCGTCTCCGGCGATAAAAAGATGTCAGAAAGCTCGTCGTGGAGGGGGGGGGAATCGAACGGAGCAGGCGTTGCGGCTGCGGTGTTCTGACGGTGACGGAAACGACCGGGGAAACGGCGGCGGTCGGCGGAGCTCCTGACGAGATCCAATCGCCCCGACCAAGGCGTGCGGCAACGGGGAAGATCGGGACAGGGGGTGTGGGGTTTCCCTAGGGTTTTTGTTCGTGTTCGGTGTCCCTGGAGCGCACGGAATCAACCAGGGCGCACGAGCTCGATCCGGCTCGGCATCGGGTGCACGGGCGGTGCGGCGGCGTCCGGCTCAGGAAGGAAGAACTGGGCGGGGCGCGCGGGTCAGCGGCTGAGGCGAGGGAATGAAAAAAAACAACAAGAAACAGAGGTAGCTGCGGGATGGGCCGGCCTACTGGTGCGCTGTGGGTGCCGTGCGCTGGTGGGGCTGCTGCCTAGCTGGGCTGCGGCTGTGCAGTGCTGGGCCGCGGGTGCGTGGGGTCCGCTGGTCAGCGACGAGAGGCGAGGGGCGATGCGGATCGGGCGCAGCGGTGCGGAGCACCGCTTCGGTCGAAGTGGGCTGCGGGGTGTGCTGGGCCGCGACGTTCGCTGGCTGGCTGGCTAGCTGGGCTGCTTGCTAGCTGGCTGGCCGGCTGGCTGTTGTTTTTTTTAAAACAAAAACTACAACAGCAGAACAAAAATAAAAAAACATACACAACATAAAATCTAAATAAAAATACCTAGACACACAGTAAAATCTATACTGCTAATATAAACTACAGGAACGCTAGTTCCTCACCTAATGCAATTTTAGAAATTCATTTTGATGTAAAAGGCCACACAAACAGTAAAATAACACACAATTAAAATATTTTGAAGATCACAAAAATTACCAGAACATATTAGATGAACTGGAAAATAATATTCTGCACATTATGAACATTTTTTAAAATAGGGGAGAAGTCATGTTATCTCCACTCCAAATAAATTGCCTTTTGTTGCACAATGATTCGAATATTGCAGAAAGACAAATAATGCAATAAAAATATGATATGCATATGAATGATCTATTAACATCCTAATTTAGGAAAATTGGGATGTTACACAAGTGTATGACTTGTCATGTGCTTGGGACTTCAAATGTATACTGCCAACTCACAAATTGCATACCTCTTGCAGGCTGAGCTTAGCAAAAAGGAAACCCAAGTCACCGACCTTCAAGAGAATATCAAAACTCAACAAGCCGAGACTTCCAAGGCCAAAGAAGAACTGACCAACACTTTAGCAGCTATGGAAAAGCTGAAGGAGAACTTTAAAAGCGAGCGGGCAGGCTGGGAGACAGACAAAACCACTCTACTGAAGAGGGCTGAGGACGCTGAAGCAGCCCTTAATCCGGTCGTTGAGGAATTAACTGGCTTGAAGTGGCAAATAAATGCCATGACTACTGCTGTCTTTGGTGAGTAATCGTCTTCACAAATCGTAAAATATGTACTATCAAATAGACTGCCGGTTTACCAATATTTTTGTCAACGCAGGGAGTCGTGTTGCTCATCTTGGCTCGGACATGCGTCAAAGCCTGAAAGCTGCCTATACATTTATAGAACTAGTATATACCGGCGTACAACGGGTCATCTACACAGCCTCTCATAATAAACCACCCCCAACCTTGATCAAGGATACATTGGTAAGGCTAGTTGTAATGCTTGCTAGGATTGAGGAGCTGAAGAGATCAGCTGCCAGGGCGGGTGCTCTTACCGCATTGACTCGAGCCAAAGCTTGGATCTTTGATCTTGACCCGTGAAAGTGCAACTATCCCTGGGTGGTTTTGGTAATTCCTAACAACATATAGCTCATTGAGCTAATGCTATTCCAAAATGAATATTTCAGGAAAGCTCAATGGTTGGCATGGCATGGATTAGAAAGTAGACCCTTCAAAATGCTAAGGATAAAAGATTGGCTCAAGCTCAAAGCACAAGACTCTAAATTTTCTATTTTAGTGATCCAAGATCACATTGAGTCTATAGGAAAAGCCAATACTATTAATAAAGGATGAGGTGTTGCTTAATGAGGTGCTTGCTCAAAGTGCTTAGTGATATGCTCCAAAAACCCTCCACTACTTTCTCACTTCCAAATATGTCCCACACCAAATATCCAACTCGGCCCCACCGATTCTTTCTATCCGGCGCCACCGAGTTCAGTTGACATAGCCACTGCCAGAAACTCTAGTCTTTTCAGTCTCACCGATAGGGATCTCGGTCTCACAGAGATGGGATTGTAATCTCTCTATTTCCTTTCGTAACACTTCGGTCCAACCGAGATGAGCGAATCGGTCACACTGAGATTGCAATGTAAACTCTTTGTTTCCCTTTTGTAACACTTCGGTCTAACCGACATGAGAGAATCAGTCCCACCGAGTTTGCATGACCAACTCTCTGTTAGTCCATTACCAAAATCGGTCCCACCGAGTTTGTGTAATCGTTCTAACTGAGATTACGTTATGCCCTAACCCTAACGAAATCGGTCCCACCGAGTTGACATGTCGGTCCCACCGAGAATCCTAACGTTCACATTTTGAACTAAATCGGTCTGACCGAGTTTCATGATTTGGTCCCACCGAGTTTGGTGATTTGTGTGTAACGGTTATATTTTGTGTGGAGGCTATAAATACCCCTCCACGCACTCTTCATTTGAAGAGACAGCCATCAGAACATGCCTACACTTCCAATACATATTTTCTTAGAGAGAACCACCTACACTTTTGTTGAGGTCAAGATACTCCATTCCAACCACATAAATCTTGATCTCTAGCCTTCCCCAAGTTGCTTTCCACTCAAATCCTCTTTCTACCAAATCCAATCCTATGAGAGAGAGTTGAGTGTTGGGGAGACTATCATTTGAAGCACAAGAGCAAGGAGTTCATCATCAGCACACCGTTTGTTACTTCTTGGAGAGTGGTGTCTCCTAGACTGGCTAGGTGTCACTTGGGAGCCTCCGACAAGATTGTGGAGTTGAACCACTACAAAAAAATACACATCCATGACATTTTGGGCCGAACGAAATTTTTTTCTATCATACATATCACACTTCTATGACGATAATTGTGACAAAACCCGGTATCATCATAGATGTGGTGGGCTCCTACTTCTATGACAAAAAATCATGACAAAAAATGGGCTTTTCATCCTGGGCGGGCCGGAGACGCAGCTGCACGACATTCTTTGGGCCGTCCATGATGGAAAAAACCGTGGTAGAAGTGAGGGGGAGGAAAATTTCAGGGAGTTCCTGGTTACGGTGGGAGGTCGGGGGCCGAGCGATGTGCGTTTCTCTCGTACACGTAGGCGCGTGTGTGCGAGGCATTGGCTCTAACTAAACCCGAAAGAGGCGTTGGGCTCTAACTGAACCCGAGCGGTTGCACTGCAGGCTACGCGTTACTGAACCCGAGCGATCGATCGATGGCTGTTAACTGAACCCGATCGAGCGATTCCTTCGCTACTGCTACTAACTGAAGCCGACCGATGGGATGAACAGTGAGTGTTGCGGGGGGTTTGGATGAACAGTGAGCGGTGGCGTTGCCTCTGGATGAACAGGACCCCGTGGTGTGGTGGAGGGTTGGATAAACAGTAGACGGTGGAGGGGTGCCCGTGGAGGGGTGGATGAACAGGACCCCGTGGTGTGGAGGGCTGGATGAACAGTAGACGGTGGAGGGGTGGTTGAACAGGACCCCGTCGTGTGGAGGGCTGGATGAACAATAGACGGTGGAGGGGTGCCCGTGGAGGGGTGGTTGAACAGGATCCCGTGGTGTGGAGGGCTGGATGAACAGTAGACGGTGGAGGGGTGGTTGAATAGTAGCCGGTGGAGTAGCGCGCGGTGGAGGCTGGATGAGCAGGAGCCCGTGGAGGCTGGAGGAGGTCGACGGTGGAGATGAACAGTATCCCGTGGAGTACCGTTTTGCGGTAAGCCACACCCCTCCCGATGAACAGGACCCCCGTTTCGACCGTAGCGCTCCAACACAAGTCCGTTTCGTCCGTTTTGCGGTATGCCACACCCCTCCCGATCAACAGGACCCCCGTTTCGACCGTAGGAGGTTCGTTTCCTCCGTTTTGCGGTACGCCAGACCCCTCCCGATGAACAGGATCCCGTTTCGAACGTGGCCGGTCGAACACAAGGACGTTTCCTCCGTTCTGCGGTATGCCAGGCCTCGTTTCCATCGCCTATTCCGTCCAAGCCCTCCCGATGAACTCGACGCATTCCGTTGCCTCCCCATGAACACGACGCATTCCGTTGCCTCCCCATGAACACGACGACGATGCTGTTTCTCCGTTCTGACCCAGCCATGTACACGAGCCCTGGCCGTACGTATGCGCGAGTAGGCGTTCGAGACCCCGCCCGTATGTACACATACGTGGCCGTATTTTCTTTCTTGCACCCTGGCCGCTGTACGTACGTGTAAATGCTACGTGCGCGCCTCTACTATGACATGTGCGCGCCTCTACTACGACACATGCATGCCTCTACATCGACCAGTATGTACGTACATGTTCGCGACCAGAATGACAATGCTACGTACGCTTCGACCAGGTGGGTCCTGACTGTCAGGCACTTCCTTGCCTGCGAAGATGTAGCTGGTGGGTCCCAGCAGTCAGGGGGCGAATCATTTTTTTTGCCTGGACGCACTTCCTTGCGTGCGAAGATGTAGCTGGTGGGTTCCAGCAGTCAGGGGGAAACGTTTTTTTCGCGAAATACGGTGGCCCGTCCGGTGGGTCCCGCTGTCAGGTGGAGGAATAATTATTTTGCACGTAATAAGCAGGCACTTGACCCAGCTGTCAGCCTCTCCGCATACAGTCCACGTCTGATGGAAGCCGTTCCTTGACCATGTTGACCACGCCGCGCCGAGAGCACCAGGGCGGTGGACGACGGTGGGGCCTAGGAAGGGGACGATGTGGAGTCGGGGAAGACGCGGTAGTGGATGCCCACGCGTAGAGGAGTACGAGGGTTCACTGGTTCACTGCGGTGTGAGGCTGCCGTCGCCGCAAAATAACATGGGGTGTGGGTGAGTAGAGGGATGGCCTGGCCAGCGGTGGGAGTAGTAGGGGGGTGGTGAGGCCTCCGCCGCATCGCAGCTGGCCACAGGAGGCAGGAGCACGAGGCACGACCGGCGCTGGTTTGGGCAGCTGGAGCAAGAAGACCAGAGGTTGAAGAAGCACTACGGCCGTTGGATGGACATCGTACGGTCACTGGAGCTAGAATCGTGCATATTGACTAAGTTGACAAAGCCCTCCGTCCCTGTCAACTTAGTAGGCCCACAAGTCAGCCTGCCACTATACTGGGTCCCAGCTAACAGGGGGAGTATTCATTTTTTTGTGCGTAATAAGAAGGCACTTCCTTGCGTGCGAAGATATAGCTGGTGGGTCCGAGCTGTCAGCGGCGGTAATGTTTTTTTCGCGAAATACAGAGGCCCTTTCGATGGGTCCCTGATGTCAGGTGGAGGAATCATTATTTTGCGCGTAATAAGGAGGCATTTCCTTGTGTGTGGCCGTGGACCCAGCAGTCGGCCTCTCCACGTAAAGTCCACTTCAGATGCATGTCAGTCGTTGACCACGTTGACCAGGCCGCGCTGAGAGCACCAGGACGGTGGACGACGACGAGGCCTTGGAAGGGAACGACACGGAGGCAGGGAAGACTCGACAGTTGTTTCCCACGTAGAGGGGAGTATGACTGTACGAGGGTTTACTGGTTCGTCTGCCGTCGCCGGAGAATAACAGCAGGTGTGGGTGAGTAGAGGGATGGCTAGGCCAGCGATGGGAGTATGGTGGGGCGGTGAGGCCTGCGCGGCAGCAGAGCCGGCCGCGGGGAGGAGGGAGCAGGCAGTCCCGCCGGTGCCTGTTTGAGCGGCTGGAGCAGGAAGAGCAGAGATTGAAGTAGCACGACGGCCGTTGGATGGCCATCCAACAGTCACTGCTTGTGTGTCAACCTTTTTTTAGGAAAGCCTCAAATCTGTGGAAAACAACATACATCCCATCTGCCATTATTTCTAATAATTTACAGCCCATTTGCTAATTATTAAGGTTTTTTGGAGCCCATATTCTTTTTGTTAGCATTACAACCCATATTGTGGCCACGGTTAAAAAATTATACGAAATTTTGCATATTTCGGTGCGGTCCGAACTGTTTTTAATCCTGAAATTTTGAGTCACATTCAAACTGATTTTAAAAATAAATGTATATCAATATAAAATCCAACAAATTCTCCACGCATAAAAATTAATGTAATTTCAAATCTTGAAATGAAAAAAAGATATTTGAAACTTTTCCGGTTTGATGTGTTTTAAAAATGTACAGCCCATTTCTCATTACTGATGGGCCATTTTCTCGACCAACCGAATGAAATCTCTCCTCGTCTTGAAAGATTTGCAGCCCAACAGGCCTGACAAAGCGACTTACTTGGCAAATCACAAAAAAACTGGGCTGTGGCCGTAGATCCAGCTGTCAGCCTCTCCACGTACAGTACTCTTCCGATAGAATATCGTTGACCATGCCGCGCCGAGAGCACCAAGGCAGTGGACGACGGCGAGGCCTAGGAAGGGGACGACGCGGAGCCGGGGAAGACGCGGCAGTGGATGCCCACGCGGAGAGGAGTACGAGGGTTCACTGGTTCGGCTGCGGTGTGAGGCTGCCGTCGCCGTAGGGCCTGGCTAGCGGTGGGAGTAGTAGGGGGCGATGAGGCCTCATCAGCAGCATAGCCGGCCACTAGAGGCAGGAGCAGGCGGTCTCCCCGGCGCTGGTTTGGGCGGCTGGTGCAAGAAGAGCAGCGATTGAAGAAGCAGCAGGACCATTCGATTCAAATCCAATGGTTACTGCTGCTAGAATCGTTTGTTGACTAAGTTGACTAGCCCTGCATACGCATCAACTTAGTAGGCCCACAGGTCAGCCTCCCAACCGGTGCGCCCCAGATGTCAGTGGGAGGAATCATTTTTTTCGTGTAATAAGGAGGCAGTTGATTGCGTGCGGCCAGGCCAGGCCAGCGGAGGGAGTAGGGTGGGCCGGGGAAGCCTGTGCGGCATCACAGTGGGCCACAAGAAGAGGGAGCAGGTAGTCCCATCGGCGCTAGTTTAGGTGGCTGGAGTAGGAAGATCAGAGATTGAAGAAGCACGTCGGCCGTTGGATGGACATCCAACACTAACTTCTGCTAGAATCGTGTGTTCACTGACAAAGCCTTGCGTAAACAAGTCAGCCTCGAAATCTGTGGCGTGTACAGCCCATTTGCTATTATTTTTATATTTTTTACTCATTTTCTAATTCATATGGAATTTATTGTAGCCCGTTTTCCATTTTTAGAATTGATGGCCATTTTCTGGTCAGTACCAGGGTCAAAAAATTAACTAAATATGTGGGAAATTTTAAAAATTCACAAATTTTTGCTGGGGAACAAAATATTCTTAATCCAAAAATTAATAGCCATACTAAAACAAATTTAAAAATAAATTAGTACTATGTCATGTTAAATCCAATGAAATACGTATAAGATATCAGTGAAGAACAAAAACAAAAAAAGAAACTTATATCCCATTTGCTACATTTTTTTTGGAATTTTCAACCCCTTTTGATATTACTTTTAACAGACATTGACCATACTCTTAAGCCAGGCCGGAATGCATCCCTCCTCGTCTTGAAAGATTTGCAGCCCAGTAATTCGGAGAAAACAAATAGGCCTAGCTTGGGTATTCTTCAAAAAGAAATACTGGGCTACCTATTTTCCCAAAGAACTGTTGCATGAGCATTTAGCTTTATTTATTTATTTATTTACTTACTTATTTATGTTTAGGGGACCATAAGCATGTACCTGGGCCGGATTCATGTGAGAGCCTCCCTTCCAGTTAATTATGGGTTTCTCTATTGGGCCTTCATCAGTGGGCTGCATGTTATCAACAAGTGGAAAATGTGTTCCTAGTTTAAAAAAATGTGTTCCGTACGATAAATAGTATGCGCTACGTACGTTACGGGGCACTAAAGGATCGAACCATGCAACGACTTCCAAAACATTGTGTTTGTCATTCTAACAACACATTTATTCAACCAACAGAGAGAAATATACTACTGATTGTACATTGAAAACAGCAGCAGCAGCAACCAGGGCTGGGGGTGCAACAGAAGCAGTAAGCAGGCCAGAAGAGTGAAGACGCAGCTCTCTCTTCCAAACCAAACATCATCCATCCTTACAAAAGGGCTACCAAAAAAGAACAAATGTATGCATCAAACTAAATAAAGATCCTACTACACCAAGTGTACGCATCTAACTAACTGGCTCAGTTAGACGTTACTATTTTTTCCGAAACGGAGGCAAAAGAATTGCCTCGTCGGTTAATTAAGAAGAAGAGAATTTCCTGGTTAATCTACGGAAAACCGGGCTAAAACCGAAGACGTTACTATTTATTAAGCTGCAGTGGAGTCGCAGATGGAGAGGAGTGGGAAACTTCACTGGTTCAAGTGCGCGGCAGCACAACCGCGGTGGTTAGAAGGGAAAACATAAATTGGACACAACATTACTTTTATAAGAGACATGCATTTTATACCCCACAGTAGGCATACTAACAAGTTCACACACAAATACAACAAAAAAGGTAAACATTCATATCAAACTCAGGTTCACAGGACACGTTCATATCCATAGCCAACATTCACAATCAACAAGTCAAAAGATTCATATATACACAAGCTCAGCATATCTATGCATCCAAAAGATTGATAGATCACACGACAATATTCATACATAATTTACAAAAAGATTCAGATATACACATGTTCAGTATGTTTATGCATCCAAATGATTGAGATCACAGCCAATATGATCCATGGACGAACTTTAATTACCTAGGGTACAGACTAGTAAATGGTGTTCAATCGGAGGTACTTCTTGCTAAAATTAGTTCTTGTACGAGTAAACTTTCGAGTACATAAGAGGCAGCACAGACAATCTGAACTTTGCTTGTACGTTTATCCTCAAATAGTGGCCTCGTGCCCAGGGAGGTTTGAGCAACTTGGCCACTACTTTCATCCAACCAGTTTACTGGGTCATCTTGGTCCTGTATCTCGCCAAAATTCTACATTGAAGACGAGAAAGGAGGCGGTTGAGAAAATGAACCACCCAATTTTTTTGTGCAGTTCAACTGAAATGGAGCATCCTTGGCGTGCAGACTGATTAAGTGCCAGATGAATATACGCGTCAACCAACTTGTCTGGAATCTTTAGACTCCATGCCATATAGTTCGCTACCATATGTGCCAATAACCAAAAGGCACAAGTTGGGACCAAAGACTGGACTGCGTTTTTCTGGGCTATGCACCAAGCAATATTTTTGGCGTTCACTCTCCTAACACTTGGAGTTTGACAATTGGTTGACGCCGGTTGATACTCGAATGAATATAGGCACTTCTTGTCAACATCGATGCTTGTCTGAGTGAACTTTGGAGTACATAGCAGCAACATAAGTACCTGTCCATCTGATCATTTTGTGCAGTTCTACTGAAATCACCCGATGTAATGATTTGCCTGCGAGTTCAGGCTCCAAATTACTCCTTTATGAAATCGGCAAACAGTAGCACAATACCAAAATACCAATACATATGACAGGCACAATAATCAGGATAAAGACCAGTACCAACCTGTGTGAGGTAGCATATCAATTACTATTTCCTTTGACTGGAAGCCGAGATAAGCTAAGCGACTGACAGCAAAGGAAGAAAGCATGCAGAGTTTAGCGACTGACAAGAAAGGACGGAAGCTGTCGAGGCAATGAAGCACCCAAAGTTTTGTGTAGTTCCACCAAAATCGAGCATCCCCGTTGGCACATATATTGAGAGAGTGAGATTACTGTAATAGTGGGACTAGTTTATGAAACATACACTAACAAATAGAAGCACCCTCATTATCTTAATGGGTAAAGTTAGCAACATAGTAGTCTTGCTTAAAGAGAGGTATTAGTTTATTTAATCAGTGCCAATTAGCTCAACTCAACACTTAAAGCATTGCCATTTATCATAGGTTGCAAAACTTTAACGTGCAAAGATAAAGGAGTTTCTCATGACAGTAGCACAATACAAATAGAGATGACAACAAACTAACATGGATGAAGGCCTTAGGCCCGTACTAACCTGAGAAAAAAAGCTTATTCATGTAGTCCCATAAGAGATGATAAAGCACTCACTGGAATCACACAATAGTATATATTTTTGTGCACTTCAAATGTATGGTTGAAATCACTCTTGTTTACCAGTGCTGAGATTATATCGAAAGATTATCAAGAACTTCCAGCAGAGTTAAAGCACTGGCTTGGATACAGTTCATTGTATTGTCTTGTGTAGTTCCATTTAATGTATGATTGGCACAACATGATCCCTGTTTGCACAAGTAGGAACAAGGTGAAACCTTCATTAGCTTAGTAAGAAAGGATAGGAAGACATTAGCATATTACTCAACCAGTAGCATCAAATTCATGATGGACAATACGCAAAACATTGCCTCATTGAACCAATGGCAATAAATTGACATGCAAAACAATAGCACTATTATGTCATGACACTAATAATATTCCCTCCCTGCTCCACCACATGATTCACCTCCATAGACAAACATACACACGTACATGATTCAGCATAGGGTCCTACTAAAGATTTGTTTAACTCCAACAAGAAAATTAGGCAGTAATAAATTAGTGGTACTTAAGTACTCCTAATTAATTAAGTGAGACAGCAGAAGTGGAAGGGCTCCCTGGAGGATCGTCTCACATGTAAGGTAGTCGTTGCCGGAGCCCTTGAATGACCTCGACTGAGGCCTCTAGCTTCAGCAAGATCGCCTTGGCACTGTTTATTCTTCTTCTTCTTCCTCTTCATGCTCTGTTTCTCTTTCTCCTCACCAGTTGGTGAAACCAAGTACATGATTGGCCTTCTAATTCAGAATTGGTTTTGTCAGTGAGGGAGTACAAGTGTACTAGTAAAAAACAACTTTATTTTCTCATGGCAGTCGGAAAATAGAGATGAACACATGCATTAAATATCATTCTTACCTAAAGGAAGGTTATGGCGCCAATATGGATGATGAGGATTGGAACACAGATCTCCCTTTGTGCAGTTCCACCAAAATGAACCAACTGTTCCATTCTGACATTCCAGTTAAACAGCACAAAAGTCACTTCTTTTAAGAAGAGTTTTGTGTAGTGCACCAAAAGGTCACAACAGCAACCAGTGAATTGGATATCCCTGTTTGCACAAAAAGGCACAGAGGAAACAGTCAGAGTCTCAAACAATTACATGCAAAAACATTTGGCTAAACTTGTCATGGCTTATAACAGTGGGTGCACCAGCAGTCCAGCACCATGTACGTAAACAGGGGCATAACGTGGTGATTCATAGTTTGTTGCCCCGAGAAACAAACATCCAAGAAACATATCTGGGTTGGTCCCATTTTTGTTCACTCTAGCCACCTACTCCTATGTGTGGATAGCAAATCTAGTCCTGGTCATACCACTGTGTACAGCATTACCCCTATATTTCCCTTTTCGACCAAGAGACCGGTTGGATGACCAGTCTGTACTACTTTCACCCCCTTTCCTTCCTGTTTGTACCAAGTCTGATGTACATACTAAATTCCCCCACCCCCACTTTATTTCTTGTTTGAACCAAGTACTCCCTCCGTCCGGAATTACTTGTCATCAAAATGGATGTGTCTAGAACTAAAATACATCTAGATACATCCATTTCAATGACAAGTATTTTCGGACGGAGGGAGTACAAGATTCGACTCCATGAAGTAGCTTTACCTCTAACAATAGAAAAAATATGTGACGTTGGACCATCCGATCGAGAGGGGCTGAGAGGTAGAAAATGATGCACATGCAGCGACGTAGCGAGCTGGGGAAGTAGAGCTAAGGCGGTTTCGAACGAAGATATACCTGAAGGTCGTCGGGATGTGGATCGGTGGGCGGCGGGAGGCCGGATCCGCCCACAGGCAACGACGAAGGGATCGGAGGACCTCCCGCGCTAGCGCTCAGCCAGAGATAACGGTGCGGCTGGCAGTGGGTCTCCTCCCTCACTGTCGACGACGGCCTAAATGCTGCCCCTCCTCCCCTTCACCGACGGAGGGGGATACGTCCGGATCTGTAACCAGCGGTGAGGATAGAAAGCCAGTGTTTTTTGAAGGGAGAAAGACAGTGTTACTACCCCTATCTTGTTTAAATCTGGAGAGGATGGGAGTGTGTGAATAGAGCAACCCTAGCAAGCAAGCGCGGAGGCTCCGACCTATATATACGTAGTGAGAAGCCCTAGCAAGCAAGCAACCCCTATCTTTGTCAACTCATACAAGACCGAGAAATTTGATTACTACAACGCCCTCTCCCTCGCGGACTGAGCTCCGGTGCCTTAATTGCACCGGCCTTTGGCTGCATGACAGGAGGGCCAACCACCTGTTGGGCCCACCTGTCATGGACGCAAAGGCAGGAGCAGTAAGTTGAAGCTTTCGCTATCCCTCCCGCACGAGGTGGACGGACATGCGGCAGTGGATTCGATACTGTAGAAGTAGGAGTAACATCATTATTGTTCGTCTTCTCAAAGAGGCGAAGAGCCAAGCGCAACCCGAACATGGCAGTTGCGAACGCTCGCGTGGTGCGGTTCCTTGGAGTACTAGCCAGGCTCTTGCATGAGACATAATTGCTATTGTTTAACAATTAAACTCCATTATCCATTAGTTGATACTCATTCTGCATAGGTCCACGCGCTTAGCACCGTTTCCTCCTGGGGTCACCAATGTTTATTTGCTAATTAATAGCATTACATGCAATGAACTAGCCATTGCAAGTCATTAAAGGCATGCACACCTCTCATCTCTTATTGGTTGATATGTCAAGAAACAAGAAACAAGGTAGAAGTTAATGCACTGTGCCTAAGTGTTTTGGGACTATTTGGTTTTCGTAAGATGACTTACACACCTAGACGGAGGGAGTAATATAGCCCTGTAAACCGGAAAGGAGTATTTGCCTTTCTAGAGATTTCAACAAGTGACTAGACTACACCGTGTGTAGTACTCCCTCCCTTCCTGTTTATAGGGCTCAAATCTCAAATCTCATGAACCAAGGCATTTTGCGATTGGAGGAATGTATCTCGTACTTTACAAAACTAACCTAATTAAACTCATGCATTAATTACGTAGTTCTCTCGTTTTCCTCTCCGCCTTGGTCGCGGTGCACAATATTGAGCACTCCTATATGACTAGCCGCTCTATCTACACGCGGGACATTTCAAAGCATCCAGGCCCGCGTGCCATCCACCAAATCACAGCGAGGTGCTACAGTTGAGACTCACCTGTAACCCTGGTGTGGCCGTCATGACCCGTCATATCACAAAACCCACACCTTTACCAGCAGTGGTAAGGTGGCCTCCAAGTTGGACTGGACGAAGCAACCATCATTCACTGGAACGCTCGTTCAAGCCCTTTCTTCCCTTTCTTGAAGAAAACCTCACTCCAGGCTACTCACTTCTGCCATTTTTCTTCTGTACCGACGAAGGAAAGGTGGGCGAATCAGTTATGCTGCTATATTTCCATTCCAAGAATCTTCTTTTTGCGAAGCACCGACCGATTCTCACATCCTATTCTTTTCCCGTTTTCATTGCGATTGTGGTTTCCTTTCGATTGCTTTTCGTTTGTCAGTTCATTGATGGATCCTGGAGCACTAGGCAAAGAGTTGCCGGCGGACAACCCACTGGAGACAGCGATCTCCAGGAAGCGAGCACCGACCAACGAGTTAACCATGTTGGCGGGCCAACCCATGGAGACGAAGAACTCCAAGAAACAGGCATTGGCCAAAGAGTTGAGGACGTTGGCGGACGAACTCCTCAAAGGAAGTTGGAAGAATGGCAAGGGCCCCACCGTTGCTACCCCAGGAACTCTGATTGCCACCTATGTGAGGCTCAAGACCGAGTTTGAGGAGATAGTCACCGTTGAGAAGCAGTATTCCCCTGGCAAGGTGATGGCCCCCATCGAGGACGAGGAGATGGCCCCCGGAGGGATGAGATCCCCCGGTGAGCTGCACAAGGTAAAAAATAATGGATTATTACCATAGTTGTGGTTTTTGATTATTTGCAATGTGCTTGCTAATATGTTAGGGTTGTGCAGGTGCCGGTGGACGTCCTTGATGATTCCGATGTCGTGGCCCGTCCTGTTGGCATCGCCCCGGAGATCGATTCCGATGCCGATGTCCATCCTGTGGACATCGCCCCAGAGATCGATTCCGATGTCGCGGTCAGTCCTGCGGACATCACCCCAGAAATCAATTCCCATGTCGCTGTCCGTGCTGTGGTCATTGCCTGAGAGATCGATGACAAGAAATAGTTGGTCGGGCTAATCCTTCAGGGTAGTTTGCATTGCCCTGTGTTTAATTACCAGAACGATGCGTGTTATCAAACCATCTTAGGGCTAGTGCACTGTCTTGTGTGGGCGAATCTTGCTACTTTTGTTTGATAGTGAATCATGCGATGAATCATGCAAACCCTCTCCGAGTTATGGGAACAGATGTATCCTCACCAGCTTTTGATGTAATATATGGCATGATTAGATGTAAGTTTGAACTGTTTATGATATTAGCAGGGCTTGTTTGATGATTCTTGATGTTAGTAGGCTAGCTACTGTGCGAGCTGTAGTACTTGCAAAACACTCACCGAAGAGAAACATTGGGGCTGATGAGCTCATGGTATGCTTATACTTATCCCTCGTCGATCGACCAATAGCCCTAGCTCCTAAAATTGTAGGCTTAGCGATCGATGACCTAGGTGGGCTAGTTTGGCCTAGTGGGTTTCAGTGATATGACGTGCAACACAAAATCATAGCAGTGCAGAGACGTACTCCCTCCGTTCCAAAATAGATGACCTAGGCGGGCTAGTTTGCCCTAGTGGGTTTCAGTGATATGACGTGGTACAGTGCCGTCCAGTCTTCGCGTGTGGTAGCAGTATTGCGGGTACAGTAAGTTTTCTTGAAGAAGCGGAATTCAACAAAGTCATGACGGTTCCTTCGTCCGAACAACTGAGTACAGTGGGAAAGGTTGGGCCTGCGATACGACCGGGGTAGACCAGGATAATTTTGTGCATGGCAAGTGGACCAGGATGGTCGACGTCCCACATGTCGGCGAATGAAAGTGTTCTTTCTGATATAGAGGACGAGCAACGAGTATTCATTGTTTATTTTTGATGAAAGCTATTGTCTCCACTATTACGACGGAGGAGTGCGAAACACGGTAGCCCAGTGAACTTGGCATGTGCACCACTCCCTCCTTCCTCATGTAATGCCCATGTTACAGCTTTTTCTCACTTTCTCTCTATCTATTTCCTCTCAAATGTTTTTTACCTTTCTTTTTTTAAGACACAATTGTTTTTATGCCTTTTTTAGAATTAACTTTTTATACCTAGGAGCACGTGTAGAGACGGGTTCTTGCAGAGCCCACTCCTTGACTTTTTCAATGCCTCTCTCTCCTCCACATAAGGAGTACTACTTGCTATGCATACATGCGGCGGGAAGCTGGCGTCTTGAGGGGCCAGGGCGGTAAGAGCGGGCTTCGGAAGCGGTCCGGACTCTAGCATAATTTTGGTTTTTACAGTATTTCTTTCTCCATTGACAGGTAGACCCACGTAGATAGATAAAGAACACGAGCTGATGAGGCGCATGCGTACTGTTTGACTGGTCAACCAGACAAATACGGAGCTATACGCTGAGCCAGTGACCGTATAATCACCATATCTCGTATACAATGATCAAAGTGAGCTATCAAGACAAGTTCGATGACCGCCAATGCATTTTACTCGGTAATAAATGACCAAGATTGAAGGGGAATCCAAATTTGCTTCGTCTTCTGTCCTTGAGCTCTTGACAAACCAATGCACTATACGATTGTCTGGCCACTCCACCCCAGAGCTCTCACCAAGCGTCGTTCATGCCACCGCGCCGCACACTAACCGGTAAGGCAGCGATGGCATCCCGCTGCGCCGAGTTCCTCGCCGCCCATGACCGCACACAAAATGGTAGGGAAGCGATGGCATCCCGCCGTGCCGAGTTCATCGCCGCTCGCGACCTCACAACTATGTGGGAGGAATTTGAAGATGCCAAGGCCGAATGGGCGATAGAGCAAGAGGCGGCCAAAGCTGCACAGAGGGAGCATAAAAGTCAGAAAGCACTCAAGAAAAGAGAGGCCCGCCGCCGCAAGAAGGAAAAGGACGCATGTGCTGCTGTGGAGAGGTCGGCGGAGATCCAAGCACGGTGGGGTGTCGCTGACAAAGCCGGGAAGGAGAACGACGGCGTCTGGCCAGCATGTGAGAAGTAGTAGTACTAGTAGTTAGTGTGTGTGTGTGTGTGTCTGAGTACGAGCATGTACCAGTACTACTAGTTACTACTGTTGTTTTTAGAGCAAATTACCAGTACATTAGCCTAGACTAAATGGAAAAATTCCTATCCTAAGCATCAAATGGCATCTCTTTCTCTATAGGAATTGAGATGCATGTCATCTCACTTCCTATGATTTTCATATTCCTATCCTATGAACGAAAGGAGGCCTCTGTTGGAGTAACTACTGTAGCTAGCAGTACTGCCAGTACAGTAGTCTTCTTCAAGAAGCGGAATTCAACGAAGTCATGATGGTTCCTTCGTCCAAGCAACTTCAAAGTGGGAAGTGGGCCTGTGATTTGACGGCTCATTAGTCATTGTTACTGTGGCGCGACGACCTGGGTGACTCACTTGGAGTTCTGCGTGCATGGCAAGTGGAACAGGATGGTCGACTTCCCACATGTTGGCGAACGGAAGTATTCTTTCCGATATCGAGGAGCAAGGAAACCGCTTGGTATAGTATCACTGCTGATTGGTTCGCAAAAAATAGTATCAGTGCCAATTTATAATTATTTTTTATTTCTGATGAATGCTAGCGTTTCAACTCTTACGACGAAGGGTGCCAAACATGGCACGTGCTGGATGTCCCACACGTTAGCGAAAGGGTGGGACATGAACAGCGTGGTAGAGCCCAGCGTAAAAAAACAGCGTGGTAGAGCATCTCCACTTCTTCCACTTCTGGGTCGGAGACCACACGTAGTACTAGTACTTAGTGGTATGAACGATACAAAGTGCGACCTGGAGATAAAGACACATCTATTTGGAAGGTCTCGGGGCACATACACGTAAACAAATATAAAAGTTAATATGTGCCTCCAACTAATATAGTAGTAGTAGAGTACTTCGGCACGTACTCCATAACATCACCGTGCATTGCACGTACAACATTTAGTGGTAGTATGTAGTAAGAGACAAATGCCGCCCAAGAGTTCCCTTCTCGACCTACTTTTGGGTGTTTGGTAGAGTGTATGGAGGGTGCATGAGTCCACACTAGTTTAGCACAAATACACTAGAAGCATGCATGAAGAGATCATGCATGAAGAGGGATGTTGAGTTGAGCGTGCATGAAGAGGAAACAACTATGCTGAGACGAGAACGCAACCTAACACACCCTATATGCCACGCATGTTCATACCATTTGTGCCTTTCTACTTCACTTACTGTGCTACATTACTCAGGTTCGTACGTCCACTCCTGGGTACATGTTTGTCTCATAGTTCCAGTCCCACATGTTCTTCATATAGATGGAACGATCCTTGCATAACACGTGCACCTTGATGCTAGATGTCTCACGTGTTGGCAAAAGGATGGACAAAGCTCACGTAAAAAAATAGAGTGGAAGAACATAGATTCCGGATGACCTAGAAGGAGCAAGGAACCTCGTGGTGGAGCGTCTGCACTCATAATATTTAATATTATTCAGCAATCTAAAATTAACTAATCATCTCCACAGTGGACTGGAAGAGTATGAAACACGGCAGCCCAGTGTAGTATCATTCTAGTACATGGCTAACCCATGCTATCACCATATTTCTTGGCTTCCGTGCGGCACCTATCTCTAGTAATCCAGCAGCCTATATCGCTTCTCCCTCCTCGTCTCTATCAAAGTGCGGCGGGCTGGCGTTTCTGCCGTCTATTGAGGTCGGTTAACTATCACATGTTAGCGACATGCCAAGAGCATTCTAAAAAAAATTCCTTTCACGTTCCGTTTTCAAAAAGAAAAAAAATCCTTTCACGTACGAATTTGCCTGTATGCTTTGAGCAACTTGCATGTCCTATACTGCTCCTGTTTGATACTCTAACTTAGCTAGAGGTTAGACTAACTCATGACTAACCCTGAACTAACTGTAGCCAAAAAGGTGTTTGGGTGACAGGGTTAGATTGACAATAAATGCACTTCATGGAGAGAGAAAAGTGATTTTTCAGTGGTCCCAATGAGAACTATCTCCAGTTAGCACCTCTTGGGTGGGATAGTTTTTTTTGGTGGGTTCGCTGCAACTTGCTCCAATTTAAACCCTCATGCTTGGATAGTTTAGGGCTATTTGAGCCCCAACTAGCTCAAACTAACTCTAACCCATGGATCCAAACAGGGCCTATGGCCAGTCTCGACGCGGAGCAGTCGCGTGCACCAGGAAGCGGCGCTCTCTCGGCCGTCGCGCCACTTCAAAGCCGGCGCCAGTGAGAGGTCGCCTCCGCTCTGGCCGGGCATTAATGCGGCACTGACGCTCCAGGGGGACGCTGACCGTTTCACGCGGGAAGCGCGCGCTGGCAAGGGAGTATAGGTTTTGAATTGTTTCAGGTGTAGTACGGGTAGTTTGCAAAACTACTCAATTATTGCACTCAGTTTCCTAAGAAATTGTGGTAAAAAATGTTAGTCCACAGCCCGCTTCCCTTCTCCTTCCTCTTCCAACGCCCGCGCACGTCCGTGGGAAGCGACCGGTCAACCCTTATATAGGAGTGCTAGCACAAAAAGATGCATGCATGACCACTAAAATTTCCATATTAAAGCACCGCTCCGGCGGGAGTATGGCGTATGTTGTTACCCTCGGCCGGCCCATGGCTACCGGGCGACAGCGACCAGAGAAGAGGCGGCGGGAGGGGAATGAATGCAGCTACTGTTTGGGTTCGCCTTCCGGCTTAAATAAATGCGCAACATCACGTGTACCCGCGGGTGCACAAATTGTAACATACGTGTCTGCTTAAGTGGGCGTCACGTAACTGGTGTGTGTGTGAGAGAGATTCTGAGAGACAGAGTGCGTGTGTGCGACTCTACTCTTCGGACATGTACTCAACCTTTTGCATTGGGATATAAGTATAATGGTATTTACTTTAGCTAGTGATTTACGTGGCCATGTTAACGTGGTTGTATCAAAAAAATGTCACTTCCTGCTCGTGATTTGCGTTATATAATTACAAGCAAGATTCTCGTGCATTGCACAGAACATCAATATGCATTTTTTACAGAACACCTGTTGTGATTGACCCATGCAGGAGTAATCCCATGTGTAAAAACTAATGATATCTCAAGAATTTTATCGGAAAACTGGTATCTCGAGAATGTCATCGAAAAAATGAAAGATGAGAGATAAGGCGAGGAGGAGTGGAGCGTGGTGGTGACTGGTGGTCAGAATGGACGGAGGCATGGGGATGGACGGTGCCGGTAGGCGGCAATGGCCACCATGCATGCTAGATTGTTCCAGAGACTTATTCCTTTTTAATTGCTGAGCAATGAGGTTGCGAGAGATAATGATGTGGAGAGAGGTGCCGGTATCTTTTGTAAAATTATCATAGTTTGCTTTCTATCCTCAGATATAGATCATACGGTCTGTATTACAAGATGGCAGGCACACCATCACCACCAACTCGTTTTTTTATAAGGGTACAGATGATAAGTTTGCTGACTACTAAAGTAAAGTGGAATTTGTCCATGTTATGCAAGTAAATAAAGGTGATTGTTTATCATACGGGTAAGGTTGGATGAAGGGTGATAGGAACAAATGCTCCGTCTAGAGCATGTGTGTGTGAGATGGAGTCTTAGTGTGTGTGTGGGGTGTGTGTGTGTGCGAGAGAGAGAGAGAGAGTGAGGAGAGAGAGATGGAGTCTTAGTTTGTGTGTGTGTGAGAGAGAGAGGGAGAGAGATGGAGTCTTAGTGTGTGTGGGGGGTGCGTGCTTGCGTGTGTGTGTGTGTGTGTGAGAGAGAGAGAGAGATGGAGTCTTAGTGTGTGTGTCGCGGGGTCCTCTGTGGCAGATGTAATTAAGTGTGCATGGATTTCATCATAGAGAGGTGACGTGTATGGCAGAGGCCACCAATGATGGGGTGCGAGAGAGAAAATGCCCATAGAGAGGGAAGAGAAGGTGTGTGCGCGTGAGAGGAGTCGACTTCGAGAGAACGTGTTTGTTCGAGAGACACCGAGGAAGACTACTATATATCGATGGCGCATGTAGGTGGGAATTAAACAAAGGGATGGTCTTATTGGTTTCGGGGATATAGGGGAAGAGTGAGAGGCGGGGGGGTAGCTAGAAGGAGATTGTTAAGTGTGAGTGTGTGTTTTACCCATCCAGGCGGAAGTTATGTGCACAAAAGAGGAGAACGATTCGATGTGGCGTTAGGATTGAGGGTAATTAACTACGTATGGAGACATCAAGACCTTGAACGCGCATGTGTGAGAGGTATACATGTATACATGGGATGTGTGTGTGTGAGCGCACACATGATTGAGATAAAAGAAAGAAGACATAATTCATAAGATCAACGACATGGGAGAGACGGATCGGTATGACAATATGCATGCATGTGAGAATGCATGGAAGAAGTCCCGACAATTGAGCATGTGTTTTTGTCTTTAAGAGATAGTGGCGTGGGCTAGAGCATGCATCTATGGCGAGCAGAGGGAGTGAGGCGCAACGATTGTGCAAAAGAGACCAACCTATAAATGCATATGTATGGAGAGACATATATAGTGTGGGTGATAGGAAGCAAGACTCCGTGCGAAAAAGAAATGTTGACGGAGAAACTACAGATAGATACAGAGATGGAGATGCTAGCTAGAGGGACATCTGCTAGTTTGGGTGTTGGAGATGACCGTCGGGTGGTTCAAAGGGTGAAGTTATATATGTGTGTGAGAGGGCACTTGACTGCATGTAGAGAGAAACATATGTAGTGTGCGTGATAGGAATCAAGAGTGAGGGCGAGAAAGAAGGTTGATGGAGAAACAGATAAATAAAAAGATAAAGATGCTAGCTAGTGTGCGTTAGAGATAGGAGTCGAGTGGATCAGAAGGCTGGGTTATGTGTGTGGGTGTGAGAGAGATAGGGAGAGGGTGCGTGTGAGTCACATACAAACAGATATCAGAGAGAAATGAGATCCAAAGAGACGGAGTTTCATGTCTGCGAGAGAGAAAGATATTTCACAATGAGAGTGATAGCTAGAGAGACATACGAGGGAACGCAAGATATCTCTAGGGAGAGAGGGTGTGTGTGAGCGACATACAAGAGAACAATGGAGAAATATGAGACCCTGGGAGACAGAGTTTGTGTTTGTGTGTGAGAAAGAGATATTGAAGAGGAAGAGTCGTAGGTTCTCCTATCTAAGGAGCGAAAGACATCTCTGTATGAGGGGTGTGCGAGTGGCACACATGGGAATAGTAGAGAGAAATGAGACCCCGGGAGACAAAGTTTTGTGTTTGTGTGAGAGAAAGAGATTCCACATGGAGAATCATAGTTAGAGACACATAGCAGGGAGCGAGATATACTTAGAGAGAGATAGAGTGATGAAGGTCGAGGGAGAGAGTACCGTCAGTGTGTTACGAAGATAAAAGATCATTGTTGACATACAGGTAGCACGAGAGATACCTGAGAGACGATGAACGCGTATAGGTCCAGAGAGATAGTCCTATATAAGCATGAGTGATAGCTATATGAGACGAATATCTGGATTAAAGGGGATTCAAATATTTAAACTAGAGATCACGACATCGATAATATCATAACGCAGATTGGTGTATCAAACATGCATATTCATTTGAATTTGGGCACACGTGTAATGTTATATAGTTTATCAATATTGGTGATCCATAGATTCTTCAATTACAAACAATGCATGGTTTATATGCAATTAATGTCTAAACGGGACTACACTATATGTTGCGTGTGTGAAACACATTATACATGTTTGAGAAGTAAAAAAAAACCCGCATGAAACACACATTAATTGGAGACAGTTAGCGAGGAATGCATACATTGGATTTCAACATAAAGTAGTTTCAAATATTTGAAAATCCAAATTGATGGATACAACCTTATGAATCTGAGATCATGCCATTTGTAAACCATATTTATGTATAAATGGTGTTGTGCTTTTGAAAGTATATATAAAAAATGATGTATATAGAATGTAATTCCAATTGAAAATGGATCTCGCCTGAAAAAAATGGAATATAAACGGGATTCGAATTGAGTTGGCACGGTAAACGTGCACTCTGCAAAATTTGAACGAAGGGGGGAAAGTCGCAGTAACCGCCCGAAACCAAAATCTGCGAGATGGAAATCACTACTGCCTATCCCTGCCACGCAAATCCTATATGCTGGATTTCTATAGGTTTTGATAGGGGTAGGTTTGTAATTTCACCCAAACGTGACGTAACCGCCTCTCACCCGGATTCATACACGGTGGGCGCCAAAACACAGTGTGTCCTCGGCCGAAATCGACTCCCTCCCCGATTCATATTCATACACGGTGGGCGCCAAAAACAAACTCTCGTCGGCAAATATTCGGTGTATGCGAGATTACCGTCCTATCCCCAACCGACTAGTGTTGCTGTGATGTAGTAGATATTTGAAACGGAGGCTAAGTTTGTAAATTTCCTCGCATTTGAGACAAGCGCGCCCTGAATACATGGTTCCCCCTTCCTCTCTACCTCCCTTTTCCCCATTCGTACTCCGTGGGCGCCAAAACACCCTCTCCACCCCACCCTCCTCCGTCCGCCACCCCATCCACCGCCGTCCTCCACCATGCCGGAGCTGATACCTCGACGCCGCCGTCCATTACATGAGATCGACCTCTCTCATCCATAGCTTCGGACCGGGATCATTGCATCCTGTCCTCTCGCTTCATCCCCGCCGTCGTCCACCTTGCCGGCACCGCTCCTACGACCGTCTCGTCCACCGCACCCCGCCGCCACCGTCTACCCTCCTACATCTGCTTCCACGCTGCCGACAGCCATCACTACTGCACCACCGTCAAATTCTCAACAGATGCGTACACGGCGCCGCACCAGAGGCGCTACTCTTTCGTATCTGCTCAACTTATTTATCGCAGCAAGAAAATAGATCGCCACTGCTTTACTCTGATTTCTTGTCTTGGTTGCGAAGTTGCCTTTGTCCGGTTTGCACCTTCAGATCCTCCATGGCACGCTCAACACCATACTCGCAATGCTTATGGTTTTCCCCTTTTATATTCCACACTAGTTAAATCACAGTAGACTAAATTTCAAAATTGGGTCAGTCGATTTTTCAGAGCTCGCCGGAGTTTGCCAGTGCGATCGAAGGGGCTCGGGTGGGGATAGTGGTTGTGGGGGGCGGTGGTGGGGCCTCGTCGAACGAAGAAAACTCGACGCAGGTGGGGGCGGGGGTGGGGGTGGCGGAGGAACACAGGCGGTGGGGCCGGTGGTTCGTCCGGCGGCCCGTGCGGTGTTCTGTATGGGAAGCACAGTATGTTCCTTGTCAGGAAGGGGAGCAGGGAGATCTGCAGTCAACAGCTAATAGAGCTGGCCTGTATGTGATCGATAGGCTTTCAATTACTAGCAGCAATACAACACCATAATTTCCAGTCAGTTCCACTTTCCCGATTTATATATCCTGGTTATGGTGTACCCATGTTAGTTGTTGTGTGCTCTTGTTATCATGGTTTGGCAATAAACTCTCTATACAGTATATTATGAACCTATCATCTACCAGCTATCCTTACTTCTGGAGCCTATTTTTTTGTGTACTTGTGCCAGATTATATAAATGCACGCACCATATTACAACATACATGAGCTCTCTCATCAGAATCCAGTGATAGCACACAAGTGTTTACAGGGGCGCCCCTATATTAGAATATCATTTGCATTACAAAGATAATCTCACAACTATTTATGTTTTCATGGTTCTCAGATATTATACACAATTACAGTGAATATCAGAATCCACGCATCAGAAGAATATTGTGGAACACTGCAATGACTTACAAAATTGACAGCATGGCATTGAGTGCCATTCTGGAAGCAATGAAACTCGTACGCTCCCCACCTGTTGATTCTTGTTCAGAATATCATCCTAATGACTATTCTAACCCGAGGAGTCAAAGGTAGATGGCCTGTCCTGTTCACCCATCAAGGTGCCTGTTCTAATTTGGCAAGGTTTTATTGATTGCGCGTATCTTGCATATGTTGTCTTGCATTTCTTCTACTTTGTTGCACCGCCATCTGCTTAGTTTACTCATCATATATGTCGAGATGCCATGCCCATCCATTATCAATACATATTCCATCGGTCATCATACCATGTTTTTCCACTCAAATGTTGTTCTTGTGCATCAGACATCAAAAAGGAAGAGGGTGATTGCCGAACCTGAAGGAGCACCAGCAAAGTCCTTGAAAAACATGGTGGTGTCGGAGAAATCAGACAACACCCCACTTATATTGGGACTACGTGCATATATTCCCATCATGGGAAGATTATTGTGAAGACAAACACCATTTTCACATCTTCCTGTCCAACTTACGTGTAAGTGCTATTATTCATGGTTATTATTTTCCTGTTTTCTGCTGATTGAACACATCAATGATTTACATTACATTGTTGTAACTAGGCGAGGGTCAATCTGGATAGTCATGACGAGCAAAGCTTGCTTGTGCTTTTCAAGGAAGCATTGCAACAGTATCGGTGTTACCTGAGGAAATCACACTTTGATGGCAAGTCTATAAACGAATTTCCGGTGAAGTCTCCTGTGCTAAATTTATAAGACATTGAATGGAAAAACCTTGTTATGCACTGGTCTCGTTCCCAGGATGATGTACTGCCTATGAAATCACATGACAATTTGAACTTCTACTTTTCCGCATGTGCCTTACGGATCTTTTTTGCAGGAAATCTGCTCGAAGACGAATTCCGGTTTGACAAGAATGACAGGATATCACAAATATGATGCCCGCTGCTTTGCTCTTGTTAGTACCTGTTGTCCTGTATCACTGTACTTGCATACATACCTGGTTCATTATGTGACAGCAGTATGCATGATAGCTTGCTTATCAATTGTTCGCTCCAAATTATCTGATCTGTATGAATGGTTACATTAGTGTAGAATATATCCAATGCCAATGTTTTTTAGCTCTGCATTGTTCTTGTAAGTACATGATGTCCTTTATCAGTGTACTTATAATGACAAGTAGTTGTTCATGTACCATCACTCTACAGCTTATTTTCCTTTGCCCTCCATTTTCTACACATCAGATCTATATTTACTCTTACCGTAAGGTTGGTACTGAAGAATTTTAGCTGTGCATTGCTCTTGGCTGTACCTTTTGCCTGTATCGCTGCACTTACATTTATAGCTACTTGGTTATGTAGCATCA
This sequence comes from Triticum urartu, assembly GCF_003073215.2. Classification (NCBI taxonomy): domain Eukaryota; kingdom Viridiplantae; phylum Streptophyta; class Magnoliopsida; order Poales; family Poaceae; genus Triticum; species Triticum urartu. The sequence continues at coordinate 222,967,011 of NC_053027.1, read as the reverse complement.
CTCTTCATCTTATCTTAAATATTCTCCATTTTTTCGTATATTATCACATCTATATTTACTCTTAACAAAATGTAGAATAAAGGCAATGCTTTTGAAGAAGATTTTGTGGTAAACTTCTTGAATTGCCCCCCATCAGCATGGACAAGGCCTTTATAGAGCCTGTCTTCACCAATAATGTAAGTTTGTCCATCTCAAGCCTTCAAACTTTGTTGTATATATTTGGTTAGGCATGACTGCAACAGCCGTTTATTTTTGGTGTTTGCATCAAATTGCTTGTTTAAAGTTTATTATATGTAGTTCATAAACAAAAGTTTGTCCTTTCTCAATTTAAGTTTTCAGTTGTACAACCAAGTTCCTTCTTCATACCATGTAAATTAAACTATACAGAGCAAGTGATCTTCTTTTGCACTTCATGTATGCTTCTGCTCTTCATCCGTAATCCAGTGGTGTGGTGAACCTACCCACTAAAGCACAATGTCATATTCTGCAATGTCTTAACTATGAACAATGCCATATCATTCTACTATTATTTAAACCATATCTTTATTTGCCAATCTGAAATGGTATAAATTGACAGCACACTAACAATTGATACTTATGAGTTCTTGATCTGTAATCTAGTGGTGTCGTGAAGCTGTCAACTCCTTCACAATGTCATTTCCTGCCATGTCTTGACCTAAACAATACCATATTGTGTTAATGCAAATTTAATGTGTGTCACTTTATTCGTCAGTAAGAAATGTGATGAATTGTCAGCACTGATACTTTTATGTGCAAAACCTGTCATTTGTCTGCTTGTTTGTCTTTCAGAGTGAGGAAGATATAAGTGTTGAACAAGCGCAGTCTCATCATCTTGTTTAGCTGCTTGTGCTGCAGCTCCCAAGCAGGGCTAACCTTTCCTGAACTCTATTGAAGTGTTGTGGTTTTGTATATTATTTTGTTGGCGTGTTTATTTGCACTGGTGGCGATCTTGGATGCCCAGTGTATGTAATCTGTTGTCTGCTTGTGCTTTATTATTATAGTGACGAACTTTGATGCCCAGTGGATGTAATATGTCGTAATTTCTTTTTTGTATAGTCTAGGTTTTTTCTTATTCACGATGCTGCAGTTATTTTACTGTATATATATATCCTGTCTTCGTAGTAAACCGGCCAAACCGTAAAATTATGGTACATAATCAGGCCGTCATGCAATCACGATGTAGGTTGGGCCTGAAACGTGCTGAACAGCTCACGGGCCGGCAGCAGCCCGAAATGAACCCCGGCCCATGATTGTGCGAATCAAATCACAGGCTTTTAACTGGCCAAAAAATTATCTGGGTCCTTGTTTGGCCCAATCAGATATCGGCTGCGAGCAGGCCGGATGCAAACCGGGTCGTAGTTAGGCCCAACTATATGACGGGCGTTTAATAGGCTGAAATTAATATAGGGCCGAAATGTTAAACGGGCCCTTAACATGGCAAAACTAATATCAGGCTGAATTACTAAGTGGGCCTTTAGCAAGTGGGCCCAAAAGCATAGTGTCCAGTTGACGGGCCGAATCTGATATGGGCCATAATTGAGCCCAAAGCCTCTTAAAGGGCCGGACCTGATCTGGGCTGTAATTTGGCCCAGAACGTGGTAGGCCTTTAACGGGACAGATCTCATATGGGCCACTATTAGGCCCGGAGCGTGGCAGGCCAATAATGGACCGGATCAAATATGGGCCGGCATTTGGCCCAAAACATGGCAGGCAGTTAATGGGCCGGCCTACTAGGGTCCTCAAAATCTTGTGGGCCTACAGCTGGGCCGGCCCATTAATGTCGGCAAAATCTCGTGGGCCTTTAGCTGGGCCGACCCATTAATGTCGGCGAAATCTCGTGGGCCTTTAGCTGGGCCGACCCATTATGATCTGCAAGAATCTTGTGGGCCTTTACCTGGGCCGGCCCATTACGGCACACAAAAATCTTGTGGGCCTTTACCTGGGCCGGCCCATTATGGCCCGCAAAATCTTGTGGGCCTTTAGCTGGGCCAGCCCATTATGGTCCGCAAAATCTCGTGGGCCTTTAGCTGGGTCGGCCCATTATGGTCCGCAAAATCTTGTGGGCCTTTAGTTGGGCCGGCCCATTTAAACTTGTTGGGTCGTGCCACGTGTCGACGTATCATAGGCGCCTTGTATCTAGTGAGTGGATGACATCTGTCCTGACGATGAGCCGACATGTGTTTCCTCTAGCCAATGATGATTTTACACGTGGAAAATCCCCATTGGTCGGGGCTGTTAACGGGTTATCGGATCCAAAACCCGACCCGATAGCTTAACGGCGTTCCGTTACGGTGGATGCCACGTGTCGGTCACCCTTGACGAAAGCACTTCTGTGACGCGCGATTTATCGTCATGGAATTGGACACTTCCGTGATGATAATTTTGGTAATGTCATGGAACAGTTCTACGACATCATAGGTATGACTATCTTGATTCTGTCATAAATTTGTCATGGATGTACATGCATGACAAAAAAAGCAACCTACTGTGACAAACACGTATCATCACGGAAGTGTATTTTTTTTGTAGTGAACCAAGGAGTTTGTAAGGCCAAGGAGATCACCTACTTCATGAAGATCTACCCTAGTGAGGCAAGTCCTTCGTGGGCGACGGCCATGGTGGCATAGACAAGGTTGCTTCTTCGTGGACCCTTCTTGGGTGGAGCCCTCCATGGACTCGTGCAACCGTTACCCTTCGTGGGTTGAAGTCTCCATCAACGTGGATGTACGATAGCACCACCTATCGGAACCACGCCAAAAATCTCCGTTACATTGCGTTTGCTCCCTCTAAACTCCTCCCTTTACCTTCATATGCAATTGTTTTACATTCCGCTGCTATACTCTTAGAATTGCATGTGTAGGTTGATTACTTGTATGTGCTAAGTTACTAAAATCTGCCAAGAACTAAAATTGGGAAAAGGCTAGATTTTTATTTGGTCAAGTAGTCTAATCACCCGCCCTCTAGACATACTTTCGATCCTACAAGTGGTATCAGAGCTTTGGTCTCCATTTGCTTTGATTTCCATAGCTTTTGGTGGTCATAGCCTTGGTTTCACAACCTAGGAGAGTATGGCGTCTATCAAGGGAAATTACCACCGTAGAGGTCCTTACTTTGATGGCACAAATTTTGCTAGTTGGAAGCATAAGATGAAAATGCATATTCTTGGACATAACCCCGCCGTTTGGGCTATTGTGTGTGTTGGATTGCAAGGTGAATTCTTTGATGGGAGAGAACCAAGGTGTGAAGCTACCGCGGAAGAGTTGAAGATGCTACAATACAATGCTCAGACTTGTCATATTCTCTTCAACGGATTGTGCCCCGAAGAATTCAACAAAATCAGCCATCTTGAGAATGCAAAGGAAATTTCGGATACTTTGATTGATATGCACGAAGGTACCAACTCCATCAAGGAATCCAAATTGGATGTGCTTCAAAGTCAACTTGACAAGTTCAAAATGAAGGATGGTGAAGGTGTCGCTGAAATGTATTCTAGGCTTGCTGTCATCACAAATGAGATTGCCGGCTTAGGAAGTGAAGAGATGACCGACAAATTCATCATCAAGAAGATCCTAAGAGCCTTGGATGGAAAATATGATACCGTGTGCACATTGATCCAAACGATGCCCAATTACAAAGATCTCAAGCCAACGGAAGTCATTGGAAGAATTGTTGCTCATGAGATGTCACTCAAGGATAAGGAAGACCTTCACAACAAGTCAAGTGGTGCTTACAAAGCCTCATGTGATGCTCCCACATCATCAAGCGAGAAACAAACCTTCAATGAAGAATTGAGCCTAATGGTAAAGAACTTCAACAAGTTCTACAAGAGTAGAAGCAAAGAAAGAAGTTCCAAGTCAAGGTCCTACAATGACAAAAGATCTTCTAGTCGTGAGCATAATTGCTACAATTGTGGAAGACTGGGACACTACTCCAATGAGTGTACGGCTCCCTACAAAAGAAGAGAAGATTCTCCCAAAAGAAGAAGTAGAAGAGAAGAATCACCACCAAGAGAAAGGAGGAGTAGAGATGATCGTTATGAACGAACACCCTCTCGGAGAAGCAAGGATTCGAAAAGGAAAGAAACGTCATCAAGGAGCTACACAAAAAGAAGACATCAAGCTCATGTTGGTGAATGGGTATCTGGCTCCGACTCCGACAATCACTCCGAAAGAAGTTATCACTCCGACTCCGAATATACTCAAGATGAAGGTGTTGCCGGTCTAGCACTTGTGTCAACCAACTCCTACGGCATATTTGACTCACGAAATGAAGGAATTGGAAGGTGCTTCATGGCCAAAGGTCCAAAGGTAACACATCTCGAGTATGTTGATTTCAATAGTGATGAAGATGATTTGCTAGGTGATGATGATTTACTTGTTGACAACTCTAGTGATGAATACTATGATGAAACGTCAATTAATCATGCTAATCAAGATAAAACAAATGACAATGGTAAGAACTAGATTGAGCGTCTAACTAAAGAACTAAACACTCTTAAGTTAGCTCATGAAACTACCTTGGAAAATCATCGAGAACTTTTAAAGAATCATGATAAGCTATGCTTTGAAAAGCTCAACCTTGAGCAAGAGCATGAGTTTTTAAAGGCAATCAATGATGATCTTCGCAAGAAAAGTTCTTCTTACATTGACATGCGTTTACTCTTGTCTACTTACATGCCACAAGTTAAATCTAGCAACAAGAGCAAGAAAGATTCTTCATCTAGTAGTAACAACAATCATGCTAAATCCAACATTGTTGCTTCTAGTAGTTCTCTTGATTCCACTAATGATTCTCTTAGCCAAGTTAAACTTGAGCAAGAAAATAGCTTATTGAAGGGAATTATAGAGAAAGGTGTTTACAAGAGCCTTGCCGGGAGTAAGCAATTTGAGGAAATTATATGCAAGCAAGGAAGACACCGGAAGAATCAAGGTGTTGGTTTTGAACGAAAGTTCAATGCCAATGGAGTTGAGTGGGAAGAAGATCAATACCCCAAGACGAAGTTTGTTCCTCAACAAGAGAAGTATGATCCTACTTATTTCAAGGGGACACAAGCTCAAGATGATCTTCCACCACAAGACCACAAGCAAAAAGGCAAGGACAAGCTTCAAGAGGAGATTGATGCATTTGAAGAAGCACCCAAGGCCTTGGTCAAGTGGGTTCCCAAGACCACATCAAGTTCTACTTCATCAAGTACAACTACAACTCCAACGGTTCCCATCAAGATGGTGTGGATCCAGAAGAAGAAGAACTAGAGAGTTCTTGAGGGTGACTCCGCCAACATACTTCACTCTTATCATTTTGGCGAGGACAAGTGCAAACAACTTCCATATCCTGCACTAGTTCAAGGAGTCACAAACCCTCTTGTTGGTAAGACAAGGGACAAGGTAACCTAATGCTTTCATGGACATCATCTTGTGTATGCATCACTCTATGTCTATGGATATCCTTGTTTGTTCCTTGTGGGACTAACCCGTGTAGGTATTGAAAGTGCAACTCACTCCAAAGGATTGCTCCAAATGATCTACATAAACATTGAGCATCTACATCTTCAACACCTACATGAAGTCATCATCGACAAAACCCAAGGTTAGTTCATCCCTCCTAGGGGGGATATCACATCTAGGGGGAGCTTTTCTCTAACCAATTGAGCTAAAGCAACTCTAATGGTGTGAACACAACAATGCTTTATGTAAAAGTGGTAACCCCACTTGTGCTTAAACGATGAGTATGACCTATCATCAAATGTTCTCATTTGACTCCTAAGTCAATATACTCATATATAGATGACCTAGTCATCGCCAAATTGCTTGATAGATGCTAGAGTGTTTGTGCATGCTTTGTCACATATTTCATTTGCCATTTTATTGTGTGAGCATCTTTGTTGCATATTTTACTCATTCGAGGACATCCATTTGTTGTTTTGATTGTTTGGCTCTTTCTCTTTTGCCAAATGGATGGACAAGAATGCCTAAGAACTCCCTCTAGCTATATATGCTTTTCTCGTCTCAAACTCTATTCATGCTACATCACAAAGTTTGATCAAGTCAGATTCGAACCACTCTGTGTGAGGAGCACTCGGAGTTCCCAATTCGTCATAGACTTAAACCTCCAAAACCTCTTTGTGCATCTCGGTCTGACCGATTCATCCTTTTCGGTCCTACCGAGTCACTAAGTTGATCTAGGGTTTTTCAATCTCGGTGCAACTGATTAGAACCTTTCAGTCACACCGAGTTGCAGTAACTGCCTCCAGTTTTGCATCTCGGTGCCACCGAGTCATTCCAGTCGGTCACACCGACAGGGTCAGGTTATATATACCGACGGGCCAAAATTTGGAATTTTTTCCGAACCTCCTCGCCTACGCATAACCTACTCTTCCTCCCCAGGTCTCCGGATCATCCTCTCGTCGCCAGCGACCTCCCGCCGCTGGTCTCCGCCGCCGTCAACGGAAATCTTCACCGCCGTTGCCGATGTAGCAAGTTCGTCGCCGAACTAGGGTACGAACTTGATCATTGTGCTAATCCTTAACTCCGATTCTTAGCACATTGCTTTGCCATGATTCTTGCCATGAATGAAATCATCCTGTCCAGCGAAAACATCCCGTAGATTAGTTTTGATTTCAAAATTTAGGGTTAGGTCTCCACCGAATTCATCTCGGACCAACCGAGTTGTAGAAATCGGTCTCACCGATTTTGGCTTAGGCCAGAGCACACGCGTTTTCAGTCTGACCGAAAATTGCAAATTGATGTGACCAAGTTCAATTCTCCGTGAAACCCTAGCAGTCTCGGTGCCACCAAACTGTGACTTGGTCTGACCGACTTCACTAGTTTAGGTTCCAAAAACTGCTTCGGTATCACCGAGTTTACAAATCGGTAGATCCGAAATGCTTTCTGTGAAGAACTAAAACTAAGTTTTTGAGTCAATTGTTTTGCAAAACTCCTGCACTTTGTGATGCTCATCTACTCTACCTCATCTATAATCTATTCACAGGGTCTACTGACAGTTTGTCTGCATGATGTCTGACCAAAGTGATAGCCAGAACAAGTCTGAGGAGCAGGTTCAACTGAGTGAGGGCACTAGTCCCTCTAGTTCATCTGATGATGGCAGCAGGAGCACACCAAGTAACTTGCCAAAGGCAGCCACCAGAACAAGAAAGAAGAAGACCTCAGATTTAGAGGATGAGGATTATGTGGCTGTTGAGGAAGAAGTCAGCTCCAAGAAAAAGGTGCTGAAAAAGGAGTATGGCTCAGCTGCTATAGTCAAGCCAGGGATGCATAAGAAGGCACCAGCAAAGAGAGTTCCCATGTCTAAGGCCAGAGCATCCACTGCTGAAACCTCCAAGCCATCTGAAGAGGCAGTTGGAGAAGGCAAGAAAAGGAAGGAAAGGGTCAAGAAGACCACTACCAGAGTGCTTGGCAGATCATCAATTATGAGGGATGATGTTGAAGAGGAAGAGGATGCTGCACCAGCACCCAAAGCTCAAAAGATCATGGGAGATACAATCAGATCAGGGGCTGCTCCATCTAAGCCCAAAGCTACTCCCAAGGCAGCTGCTCTAGCTCAGAAGCCCAAGATAAGAACTAGAAACATTTTTGCTGAGGAAAAGAACAAGGCCCCAGTGCCTGAAGCTGCTGAAGAAGATGAAACTCAAGTGCTAAGGAAGCTGAAACCCAAGATCCCTGACCACAATGATGCACATCCAGTTGCAGAAAACATGAAAATCGAGAAGGATGCAGGATTGAGAATATGGAGAGAGTCTGATCCATATGCTATCAAGAGAAGAACTGTTGTGGACTACAGGTTTCACACTAAGGAACAACAGGACTTCTATGAGACAATGTTGCTTGACAAGAAGCCCATTGTGTGTGACATGAAATGGGTAGACTGGGAGTACATCCAGAAGAATGAAGATCACTATCCTGGAGTGTATGATAGTTTTAAGGCATGTGGAGTTGATGAATTCATTGCACAAAAGCTCACCAAGTGGAATGATGAGCTGATGATGCAGTTCTACTCCACTGCTCACTTCCATCCAGATGGGAAGATTGTATGGATGTTTGAGGGTACTAGGTACCAATCCACAGTTGATGAGTGGGCCAAGCTTATAAATGCTCCTGAGGAACATGAGGATGACTTGGATGTTTATGTAGAGAAGAAGAAAGACCACAACACTATGGCCAACATGTACAAGGAAATCCCAGGTGCTGCCTTGGATACACATAAATTTGGATCTGTCCATTACCTCTTGTCTGGTCTGCCTACCATAAACTGGATTCTGAGGCACACACTGCCACCCAAGTCAGGTGATCACAAGATGATCAGAGGACATGCTATAAACTTGTTGCACATATTTGATGTCCCACAGAAGTTCAAGGTCATGAGCCTGATCGTTGAGACAATCAAGAGAACTGTTGCTGATCAGAAGAGGAGTTGTGGGTATGCTCCACACATTCAGGAGCTCATTAACTCAAAGATGGGCACATGCACATATCTTTTGGACAAGGAGCACTTGCCCATCTATCCTGAATTTGAAGACAACACCGTGGTGATGGATGAAAATGAACCATCTTCAGCTCAAGCACATGAGAAGAGAGAGAAGGCAAAGGCAGAGAAAGCTGCAAAGATGCCAATTGCTGAAGAGGCATCTCAAGTGTTCTTGAAATCCAAACAAGATCCGCTTGGATATCTGATCCAATCCACCCTGAGGATTGAGAAGGGATTGGCCACCCTGACTAAGAACCAGGAGAGTTTGGAGAGGATTGTTGAGCAGAAGCTCTATGATCTGGATGTCAAGGTAGTTGAGATCCAAACTGCAATTGAGCAGCTACAGGAGGAAGCAGAGGAGAGGAAAGGCAAGTCTACTACTGATGCTTTCATGCGAGTGCCACGAGGTCCAAGGTCTGCTGCAATGGTTGTGACAGATACTCGAGCTTCAGTGTCAGCACCAGCAGCCATAGCTCCAGTGCCACCTCCAGCACCCACTCCATCAGCTCCAACTACTTCATCGGAAGCCTTCGTCCTTGGAGTTCTCTCTACACCACCTCCCGAAGATCAAGCCTGAGAGTCGTTTAGCACTATGCATTTTTGAACTTTTTGGTAACTTGTTGCCAAAGGGGGAGAAAAATGTATAGATCATAGGCTTCGAGGGAGAGTGTTGGTTTTTATCTCTCTTGCTATTTTGTTTGAAACTTTATTGTGTGCTTGCGTGAGCTACTGTGTGAGCTACTTGTGAGATACTTGTTGACCATATGTTTGATCATATGCTACCCTTAATGTTTGGTTGAATGATGCTATCTTTTATATCTCTTATATGATCATTCACTTGCTTGGTGATGAGTGCATGCATTTAATCTCGATCATTTTGAGCGCTCCACCAAGATGTATGTGACATGGAAGAGTAACCCATGATCCTAATCGATTGTGCACTTGCATTCAAAAGCAAATTTTAAATAATGCACAAATTTAGGGGGAGCTCTTGCTTATCACATACTTCTCAAAGCGACGATGTTTTTCAATCTTATTTATCATTTGTCGAAAGCTTTGATCTATATGTTGTCATCAGTTACCAAAAAGGGGGAGATTGAAAGTGCAACTATCCCTGGGTGGTTTTGGTAATTCCTAACAACATATAGGTCATTGAGCTAATGCTATTTCAAGATGAATATTTCAGGAAAGCTCAATGGTTGGCATGGCATGGATTAGAAAGTGGACCCTTCAAAATGCTAAGGATAAAAGATTGGCTCAAGCTCAAAGCACAAGACTCTACATTTTCTATTTTAGTGATCCAAGATCACATTGAGTCTATAGGAAAAGCCAATACTATTAAGAAGGGATGAGGTGTTGCTTAATGAGGTTCTTGCTCAAAGTGCTTAGTGATATGCTCCAAAACCCTCCACTACTTTCTCACTTCCAAATATGTCCCACACCAAATATCCAACTCAGCCCCACCGATTCTTTCTATCCGACGCCACCGAGTTCAGTTGACATAGCCACTACCAGAAACCCTAGTCTTTTCGGTCTCACTGAGATGGGATTGTAATCTCTCTGTTTCCTTTCGTAACACTTCGGTCCAACCGAGATGAGCGAATCGGTCCCACCGAGATTGCAATGTAAACTCTCGATTTCCCTTTCGTAACACTTCGGTCCAACCGAGATGAGCGAATCGGTCCCACCGAGTTTGCCTGACCAACTCTCTGTTAGTCCATTACCAAAATCGGTCCCACCGAGTTTGTGTAATCGGTCTCACCGAGATTACGTTATGCCCTAACCCTAACGAAATCGGTCCCACCGAGTTGACATGTTGGTCCCACCGAGAATCCTAATGTTCACATTTTGAACTAAATCGGTCTGATCGAGTTTCATGATTGGGTCCCATCGAGTTTGGTGATTTGTGTGTAACTGTTATATTTTGTGTGGAGGCTATAAATACCCCTCCACCCACTCTTCATTTGAAGAGAGAGCCATCAGAACATGCCTACACTTCCAATACATATTTTCTGAGAGAGAACCACCTACACTTGTGTTGAGGTCAAGATACTCCATTCCAACCACATAAATCTTGATCTCTAGCCTTCCCCAAGTTGCTTTCCACTCAAATCCTCTTTCTACCAAATCCAATCCTATGAGAGAGAGTTGAGTTTTTGGGAGACCATCATTTGAAGCACAAGAGCAAGGAGTTCATCATCAACACACCGTTTGTTACTTCTTGGAGAGTGGTGTCTCCTAGATTGGCTAGGTGTCACTTGGGAGCCTCCGACAAGATCGTGGAGTTGAACCAAGGAGTTTGTAAGGGCAAGGAGATCGCCTACTTTGTGAAGATCTACCCTAGTGAGGCAAGTCCTTCGTGGGCGACGTCCATGGTGGGATAGACAAGGTTGCTTCTTCATGGACCCTTCGTGGGTGGAGCCCTCCGTGGACTCGCGCAACCATTACCCTTCGTGGGTGAAGTCTCCATCAACGTGGATGTACGATAGCACCACCTATCGGAACCACGCCAAAAATCTCCGTGTCTACATTGCGTTTGCTCCCTCTAAACTCCTCCCTTTACCTTCATATGCAATTGTTTTACATTCCGTTGCTATACTCTTAGAATTGCATGTGTAGGTTGATTACTTGTTTGTGCTAAGTTGCTAAAATCTGCCAAGAACTAAAATTGGGAAAAGGCTAGATTTTTATTTGGTCAAGTAGTCTAATAACCCCCCTCTAGACATACTTTCGATCCTACAACCAATCCGATCTTGGAAACGGCTATCCAAGCATAAAAGAGGACGGGTCGGATTTTGATAATGATGACCTCAGAGCTTTAACAAGGGAGATGCGTCCACTGGCTAGAAAATTGGCTGAAGAAACTGATCTGTCACATTATCAGGCGATTTATGATGCCAACAATAAGTAGGTTAATCCGCGAAGTTGCAACGCTCCGGATCTTATTCCGCTAATCCGTAAGCATACTTATGCTCCTGATGTTGACCCTTCCTCACTTATAAGTGATGAGGCTGTATTCAGAGCCTTAACTGGGATCGATTGGTCAACCAATGACTTCCAGCAATTGGGTAGAGAAGAGGAGGGTGAACCGGCACAGGATGATCCACAACCTTCAAGACAGCCCGATCAAGATTCATAAACCGGTAGCCAGTTTAGCTTCTTCCCTCTTCAAGACTTGTTTGAAACAATTGTTCTTATGGGCATCAAACCGCCTTGTAATAGGCTAGTTTAAACACTTGGTCTGCTATGCCATCATGCGTATTTAGTTTGCATGACAGTGTTAATCCTCCATGTTAATATATGTTATGTCTGCTTATGATACTTTAGCACCATGGAATATGCTCCTGCAATTAATAAAAAATGTCCTAGTGGTGTACCGCTAGACGGGTTATCTTGCCCAATAACATAGTTTATAACCATGGCTAGGCATAAAAATAACCATATACAATGTAAGATATACCATACCTGTGATATTTTATCACACTGCTGGTTTAGCAAGCCGGTATAATAAGGGTGATAACCCATAACTCGAATACTGATAATCATCATCTGTTTGCCGGTTTATGAACGGGCCCAGGCCGGATCAATAAACACCGGACAATAGTTTTCCGCTTGCTGGTGACTTATAGTCAAAGACCAGGCCGGGTTAATAAGCATAGATAAATTATACTCATAAAGCATTATAAACCGAAAAAATCAAGAAGGATTTAAATAGTCATAATTGTGGTGTTGCACTGATCAAGAGGGTTTAAGCTATGGTTCATATACGACCAAAGCCCCCAAATGATTTCCCTGGTGGCCTTATGCCTATCAAGAGGTGTAGCTATGGTTCGAATATGACCAAGCCCCCAAGTGATTTCCCTGGTGGCCTTATGCCTATCAAGAGGTGTAGCTATTTTTCGAATACGACCAAGCCCCCAAGTGATTTCCCTGGTGGCCTTATGCCTATTAAGAGGTGTAGCTATGGTTCGAATATGACGAAACCCCCAAGTGATTTCCCTGGTGGCCTTACGCCAATCAAGAGGTGTAGCTATGGTTCGAATATGACCAATCCCCAAGTGATTATGTGGGTTGTGCCCAAGGGGTACCTATGTTTGAGCTATGCTGTGCAACAGACTCTCTTTGGTCCATTTAATCCGGGCATTAAGCCTCCAAGTAGACCAGAGCTATGCTCATATGACGTTATAATATTGGCTTGATAGCCAGATTACCAAGGTAATCAGAGCTGTGCTCTTATAATATGGGCTTGATACTCGGATTACCAAAGTAACCAGAGCTGTGCTCTTATAATATGACCATATTAGCTTGACAACCGGATCAAGAGGAAATCATAACTTCATGCCTAAGCCGGAAGCTCCCGATAACCAAAAACTCATTTAAGAGAATGATAGAAGCCCTGCTTTAGCAAGGATGCCGGTTTATTATATCAATCATAATATATACATTGTCTAAATATGTACATAAGGAGAGCCTGTGGCTCAAGTGTAGTATGGCCTAAGCTGAGCAATATTCCAAGGCCGACGGGTCTCCTCCTCCGACGTGCGTGAGTCCTTGTGGTCTCGAACATCGACAAGGTAATATGACCCGTTGTTGAGATTCTTGCTGACCACAAAGGGTCCTTCCCAAGGTGGGGATAACTTGTGCATATCAGTCTGATCCTGGATGAGCCAGAGCACCAGATCCCCTTCTTGAAAAGTTCTGGTTTTAACCCGGCGGCTGTGGTAACGGCGCAGATCTTGCTGGTAAATCATCGAACGAGCCGCTACGATGTCACGCTCTTCATCTAACAGGTCAAGTACTTCCTGACGTGCTTTTTCATTGTCAGCTTGAACGTAAGCCGCCACGCGGGGCGAGTCATGACAGATGTCACTAGGGAGAACTGCCTCTGCTCAATAAACCATGAAAAAAGGCGTATAACCCATAGACCTGTTGGGGGTGGTATTAATGCTCCATAACACGGAAAGTAACTCCTCGACCCAACAACCCGGCGTCCTCTGTAAGGGAACCATAAGCCGGGGTTTGATACCTCTCAAAATCTCTTGATTGGCTCTCTCAGCTTGACCATTAGACTGGGGGTGAGCCACTGATGATACATCAAGCCGGATATGCTCACGTTGACAAAAATCTCCATAACTCCCTTGGAAAGGTTAGTGCCATTGTCAGTTGTAATGCTATGTGGAAAGCCAAAGTGGAAGATCACCTTCTTCATGAATTGAACCGCCGTTGCTGCATCACACTTACTCACTGGCTCTGCCTCTACCCATTTAGTAAACTTATCAACTGCCACCAAGAGGTGGGTCTTCTTATCCTTGGATCTCTTAAAGGGCCCAAACATATCAAGTCCCCAGACTGCAAACGGCCAAATAATTGGAATCATCCTTAACTCCTGAGCCGGAACATGAGCTCGACGTGCAAATTTCTGACAACCGTCACACCTTCTGACCAAGTCCTCAGCATCAGTATGAGCTGTCAGCCAATACAAACCGTGACGAAAAGCTTTAGCTACCAGAGATTTTGAACCGGCATGATGACCACAGTCCCCTTCATGGATCTCACGTTGGATCTCACAACCTCTTCAGGAGACACGCATCGCTGAAACGCCCCTATGACACTGCAATGATGCAACTCTCCGTTGACAATAGTCATTGACTTGGACGCCGGATTATCTGCCTGACCAAAACTTCATCCTCAGGTAACTCGCCCCGGGTCATATACGCCAAATAGGGAACTATCCAATCCAGGATAACATGAAGAGCCTCCACCAACTGAGCCTCCGGGTCAGGAATAGCCAAATCCTCCTCTGTGGGTAACTTGACCAACAGGTTATGAAGGACATCAAGAAAAACACTGGGAGGCACCGGTTTACGTTGAGAACCCAACCGGCTTAAAGTGTCCGCCGCTTCATTCTTTCTCCGGTCCACATGCTCAACCTGATAACCCTTGAAGTGACCAGCAATAACATCCACTTCCCGTCGATAAGCCGCCATGAGTGGATCTTTGGAGTCCCAAGTACCTGATACTTGTTCAGCTACCAAATCCGAGTCACCAAAGCACCTAACCCGGCTTAAGTTCATCTCCTTAGCCACTCGAAGACCGTGTAGTAAGGCCTCATATTCAGCTGCATTGTTAGTGCAAGGAAACATTAAACGGAGAACATAACAAAATTTATCACCTCAAGGGGAAGCTAGCACAACTCCAGCCCCCAAGCCCTCCAATTGCCTGGACCCATCAAAGTGAATAGTCCAATATGTGTTATCCGGCTTTTCCTCCGGTGTCCGCAACTCTGTCCAGAAATTGATGAAATCCACAAGTGCCTGGGACTTGATTGCCGTACGAGGCATATACTTTAACCCGTGAGGTCCAAGCTCAATGGCCCACTTGGCAACCCGGCCAGTTGCCTCCCTATTTTGGATTATATCTCCCAAAGGAGCAGAACTGACCACAGTGATGGGATGACCCTAAAAATACTGTTTAAGCTTCCGTCTTGCCATGAAAACTCTATACACCAGCTTCTGCCAATGTGGGTATCTCTGCTTGGACTCAATGAGAACCTCACTGGTATAATAAACCGGCCGTTGAACCGGATATTCCTTGCCTGCCTCCTTTCGCTCTACCACAATAGCCACACTGACAGCCACATATAGCAACAATGGCTCTTTATCAACAGGAGCAGCAAGGATAGGTGGCTCGGCTAACTGCTTTTTCAAGTCATCAAACGCTGCATCAGCAGCATCACTCCAGACAAAATTATCTGTCTTTTTCATCATCTGATATAGAGGGATAGCTTTCTCCCCCAACCAGCTGATAAACCGGCTCAACGCTGCAATAGGACCCGCCAGACGTTGAACATCATTGATACATGCCGGTTTAGCCAGAGAAGTAATTGCCTTGATCTTTTCCGGGTTATCCTCAATGCCCCTGTTAGACACCAAAAAACCCAAGAGCTTGCCTGCCGGTACACCAAAGGCACACTTGGCCGGATTAAGCATCATCTTATAAATTCGGAGATTATCAAAAGTTTCCTTCAAATCATCTATCAACGTCTCCTCTTTCCTGGACTTCACAGCAATATCATCTACATAAACATGAACATTGTGCCCAATCTAAGTATGAAGACAATTCTGCACACATCGCTGATAAGTCGCGTGGGCACTCTTGAGCCCAAAAGGCATAGACACATAGCAGAAGGCTCCAAAGGGAGTTATAAAAGCTGTCTTCTCCTAGTCCTTAACTGCCATCTTGATATGATGATAACCAGAATAAGCATCCAGAAAACTCAAACGCTCACAACCCGCCGTAGCATCAATAATCCTATCAATACGAGGGAGGGTGAAAGGATCAGCTGGACACGCCTTGTTTAAATCTGTGTAGTCCACACACATGCGCCGAGTGCCATTCTTCTTAAGTACCAGCACCGGGTTAGCCAACCACTCAGGATGAAACACTTCAATGATAAACCCAGCTTCCAGGAGCCGGGCTACCTCCTCACCAATAGCCTTACGCCTTTCTTCATTGAAGCGGCGTAGAAACTGCTTGTCCGGTTTAAACTTAGGAGCAATGTTAAGAGTGTGCTTAGCGAGTTCCCTCGGTACACCCGGCATGTTAGAAGGCTTCCATGCAAAGATGTCCCGGTTTTCACGGATGAACTCGATGAGCGCGCTTTCCTAGTTTGGATCCAAATTAACGCTGATGCTGAACTGCTTGGATGAATCACCGAGAACAAAGTCAACCAGCTTAGTCTCATCAGCCGATTTAAATTTTAGGGCCGGATCATGCTTTGTAGTGGGTTTTTTCAAAGAAGTCATGTTCGTCGGATCAACATTGTCCTTATAGAACTTCAACTCCTCTGTTGCACAAACCGACTCAGCATAAGCCGCATCCCCTTCTTCACACTCCAAAGCTATTTTCCGGCTCCCAGGTACCGTGGGCTGCAGATAAACATAACAGGGTCTTGCCATAAAGTTAGCATAAGTTGGTCGTCTAAACAGTGCATGATAAGGGATCTTGATTTTCACCACCTCAAGGTCAATGTATTTGATCTAGAATCATGATCATCTCCAAAAGCAACTTCCAGGGCTATCTTACCAACTGGATACGCCGACTTACCAGGCACCACTCCATGGAGAACAGTGTTTGACGGTTTAAGATTTTTATCCGTCAACCCCATACGATGGAAGGTGTCATAAGAAAGGATATTGATGATGCTCTCTCCATCCATGAGCACCTTGGTGAACTTATACCCTCCAACCTGAGGCGCAACCACTAATGTCAGATGACCCGGATTATCAACCAGGGGTGGATGATCCTCTCAACTCCACTCAACGGGCTGCTCAGACCAGCGCAAGTAACGGGGCACTGCCGGTTCAATGGAGTTTACTGCCCTTTTATGAAGCTTCTGATCCCGCTTGCACAAACTCGTGGGTGAAGACGTGATACTGTCCACTATTCAACTATTTCAGGTTACTCAGATAACCAGACTGCTGCTGCTGACTCCCCTGACTAGACTGTTGATGGTGGCCACCCTGATTGCCTTGATTGCCTTGATGACCTTGATGATCTTGATGACCCTGCAACCCAGAGCCTAGACCTACACCACGTAACCTGAACCTTGGTAACCGGATCGTGGACCGCCTCCCGGTCTGTGGTTGCTTTGAAAAATATTTGAATTCTTGAACTCCTTGATGATGTAACAATCTTTCCAAAGATGAGTAGATGATCTTTGACGTGTACCATGCTTCGGGCAGGGCTGATTCAACATATGCTCAAGATTAACGCCTGATCCTTCGGTCTGCGGGGGTGGTCTGCCCTTATGTCCCTGGCCATTATTCTGTGCATTGGTATTTGCCACAAAGTCCAGGTTGTTATCGGCCTTGCGCTTACCATTACCTCCTTGATTCGCCGTTGGATTATGTTGCTGCACTCTGGTGCTGCTGCTCTTCTTTCCCTTTCCCGGTTTGCCATCATCAGACTCGGGGTCTTTGGTAGAGTCAACGTACTTAACCAGAGCAGCCATACGTGTCCCCATGTCATTGCAGTGACATTTGAGCCGCCCTAATTTCTGCTTGAGGGGCGTAAAATGGCAATTTTTCTCCAACGTCAAGACTGCTGAATCGACATTGATCCGGTCTGACGAGTGCAGTATCGTTGAAACCCGGCGCACCCAATGTGTTGTTGATTCACCTTATTCCTGGACACAGGAGGCCAAATCCACAATTGACATGGGCCGCTTGCACGTGTCCTTGAAATTTTGGATAAACCGGACTTTCAGCTCGGCCCATGACCCAACGGAGTTAGCCGGTAACCCCTTCAACCAAGTACGAGCCGTTCCTTCTAACATCATGGTGAAATACTTAGCACATGCAGCCTCATCAACATCCAAAAGTTCCATCGCCATCTCATAACTCTCAATCCACGCTTCAGGAGGTAAATCGGACGTATAGTTGGGTACCTTCGGGGACCTTTGAAATCCTTGGGCAACCGTACGTTACGCAAAGCCGGGGTCAAACACGGCACACCCAAAGACCCGAAAGTTACTCATGTCTCGACTGAAGCCGTCAGATTAACCGGAGAAGGTTGACGGGCCGCGTACTGCGCCGCTAACTCGGCCTCTCGACGTGCTCTACCTTGGTCCACCATGTTCTGAGCATTGGCACCACCACCTGCCGGGTTATGGCCACGAGGCGGATTACGATTCTGCGCACTGCTTGACATGTTGGGCTCATCAATATGTCTGCTGTAACTCCGGCTTGGGCGGGGGGGGGTGGAATGAATCCTCTCACGGCTATACGAATAAGCCTGCTGCTGAGCCAAGGCTGTCTGAAGGAGCTCTCTGGCCCGCCGCATCTCAACTGCCACTGGGGACTCACCTTTGACTGGGAGAGCCGCCAATCGTGAAGCAGCGGTGACCATGTTATCCAAGGGGTTAGAGTAATGACCCGGCGGTGTCGGCACATGATGCGGCGTCAGTGCATACTGCGGTGGGTTATTGCCCTGACGAGGTGGGTCCATCGTGCGCGGTTGAACCGGTGCCCCTGTTCCTGGTGCTTCAGTCCGGTTTATCACTAGTTGGTTATTGGTCCCTGCTCCGGGCGTGTTGAAGAGGTTTCTCGCATCATAAACGAAAGGTAGGCGGGTCTGATGACTTCTCCTCATGACATCATTCGACGCGTTCTGATCCAGCATAAGCTGGAAGGACTCCGATTGAACCCGCTGCGCCTGAGCCTCTAACTCGGCCCACATCGTGGCCATCCTTACGTCTTCGACTGCTAGGTCTTCCTTGGCTTGAGTTATCTGGTCTCTCACCTTGGAGACCTCCGCATTATGCTCAACCCGATTTGCTGCATTAACCTCAGTCATCATCAGCGTTGCTAAAGCGTCAAGTAAACCAGACAGAACATGAGCCGGCGGGCGCACAGGGTCTCCTGTCCCGGTCGCCGTTGCCGCTACTGAACTAGAAATTAATGCCGCCGCAGTTGAAGAATTCTGCCCTGGTTGTGTACCGGCCATGAAAATTGCAACTCAGTTCGGCGGTTCATGGGGATCCGGAATACTGTCACCATCGGAATAGCCCCCAAGCGGGCCGTCTTGCAGCTGGTATAATGACTCGGTTTCCCCAGTAGATGATTCGCCATCGGAGTAAACGACGGTTTCACCACCAGACACCGATCTATCCTCAGATTCTGCCCCGTGGATGACTCCCACGAAGGCACGCTTCATGGCAGGCTGAACCCGGGCGGGTCTCGCACGCTGAGCCATCTCGATGATGTCATTGCAGATGTCCGGCTCAGGGCCCAGTTCGCCAATCTTGCCGATGAAGACGTGAATTCCACCGAAGGGGACCCGGTACCCGTACTCAATGGAGCCGGCCTCGGGGCCCCAGCCCGTGTCGTCGATGCAGAGCTTGCCGCGACGACTTTTGGTCATCTGGCCCACGGCGTATCCCTTGATCCCTTCGAAGCTGCCATTTAAGAACTCAAAACCATCATGCGATAGCCCCACGGTGGGCGCCAACTGTCGTGGAAACGTCACGACAGATGTCCTAGTGTGAGGACTTAGTCGTCGAGCCATCGCGTTGAGGTTATCTCAAAGGGGTTAAACAGGACAAAGGACACGGGAGTTTATACTGGTTCGACCCCTTACGATGAAGGTAAAATCATAGTCCAGTTTGTAGTTGGTATTGCTAAGGTTTCGACGAACGGGGAGAGAATACGCTTGACCCGGCTCTCGATCTCTTGTTTCTTGTCCCTAAACCATCGCCGGGTCGTCCCTTT
Organism: Triticum urartu; assembly: GCF_003073215.2. Taxonomy (NCBI): domain Eukaryota; kingdom Viridiplantae; phylum Streptophyta; class Magnoliopsida; order Poales; family Poaceae; genus Triticum; species Triticum urartu. Next base: position 222,947,239 of record NC_053027.1, on the reverse strand, counting down.
ATATACACAGGTTGACACCCGACGGTTTACAGAGTCTCGGCCGGCTCATAAACGTGTCCGGCTCGGTTTCTACCTTTTCTTATCTTATGGCACAAGTTATACATCTTATGGTGGTTTACATCTACGGGCCATAATCCGCCTTTGGGCCTTCTTGTTAACTCTCCTTCGTAAAGCACCGTACGCCTTGTACTCATGGGCTTTGATAGGAACAACTTACTATGATTATAATCCGGCCCCTCCTGGGCAGTTTATACTCAATAGTTATATCCCCAACATAACCGGTGTTAGATGTATTTTTTTCTTTGGACATAAATAGAAAGAGCTTTATTTAGAAGCTTGAAGATTTGACTAGCGTAAGAAAAGGTATTCGCAGATGATGACCCACAATATAGGGGATCAATTGTAGCCTTTTCAATAAGTAAGAGTGTCAAACCCAACGAGGAGCTGAAGGAAATGACAAGTGGTTTTCAGCAAGTTTATGTCTGCAAGTGCTGAAATTGTAAGTATCAGAGTAGTTTGATAGCAAGATAATTTGTAACGAGCAAATAATGATAGTAGTAGAAAAAGTGCAGCAAGGTGGCTCAATACTTTTGAGGCAAAGGACAGGCAAAAATGGTCTCTTATAATAAGCAAAGCTTTCTTGAGGGTACACGGGAATTTCATCTAGTCACATTCATCATGTTGATTCGATTCATGTTCGCTACTTTGATAATTTGATATGTGGGTGGTGTTGGGGAACGTAGTAATAATTCAAAATTTCCTATGTGTCACCAAGATCAATCTAGGAGATGCTAGAAATGAGAGAGAGAGAGAGTGAGTGCATCTTCATACCCTTGAAGATCGCTAAGCGGAAGCGTTACAAGAACGTGGTTGATGGAGTCGTACTCGCGGCGATTCAAATCGCAGAAGATCCGATCTAGCACCGAACGGACGGCGCCTCCACGTTCAACACACGTACAGCCCAGGGACGTCTCCTCCTTATTGATCCAGCAAGGGGAGAGCAGAAATTGAGGGAGAACTCCAGCAGCACGACGGTGTGGTGATGGAGGAGCTTGTGGTTCTCGGCAGGGCTTCGCCAAGCACTACGGAAGAGGAGGAGGAGTTGGAGAAGGGGAGGGCTGCGCCAGGGGAAGGGTGCGGCTGCCCTCCCACCCCCTCACTATATATAGGGGGAAGGGCAGAGGGGGGAGGTGCCCTAGGGTTTCCCCTAGGGGGTGGCGGCTAGGGAAGATTGGATCTCCCTAGGGAAACCCTAGGGAGACTTGCCCCCCAAGCCAAGCAGGTGGAGGCTTGCCTCCCAAGCCAGGTGGAGGCGCCCCACCTCCCCAAGTAACATGGGAAAGGGTGTGGGGGCGCAGATCCCCTTAGTGGTCTGGTTTGCCCCCTCCCCTTGGCCCATGAGGCCCTGCAACACTTGCCGGGCCCCCCAAAACACCTTTCGGTCATGCTGGCCATAGCCTGGTACCCCCGGAACACTTCCGGACTCCAATACCCTTCATCCAATATACCGATCTTCACCTCCGGACCATTCTGGAACTCCTCATGATGTTCGAGATCTCATCCGGGACTCTGAACTACCTTCGGTAACCACATACTATTCCCCATAACAACTCTAGCGTCACCGAACCTTAAGTGTGTAGACCCTACGGGTTCGGGAACCATGCAGACATGACCGAGACCTCTCTCCGGCCAATAACCAACAACGGGATCTGGATACCCATGTCGGCTCCCACATGTTCCATGATGATCTCATCGGATGAACCACGATGTCGGGGATTCAATTAATCCCGTATACAATTCCCTTTGTCCATCGGTATGTTACTTGCCCGAGATTCGATCATTGGTATCCCTATACCTTGTTCAATCTCGTTACCAGCAAGTCTCTTTACTCGTTCTGTAACGCATGATCCCGTGGCTAACTCATTAGTCACACTGAGCTCATTATGATGATGCATTACCAAGTGGGCCCAGAGATACCTCTCCGTCACACGGATTGACAAATCCAAGTGTCAATTCGTGCCAACCCAATAGACACTTTCGGAGACACCTGTAGTGCACCTTTATAGTCACCCAGTTACATTGTGACGTTTGATACACCCAAAGCATTCCTACGGTATCCAGGAGTTGCACAATCTCATGGTCTAAGGAAACGATACGTGACATTAGAAAAGCTCTAGCAAACGAACTACATGATCTTGTGCTATGCTTAGGATTGGGTATTATCCATCACATCATTCTCCTAGTGATGTGATCCTGTTATCAACGACATCCAATGTCCATGGTCAGGAAACCACAACCATCTGTTGATCAACGAGCTAGTCAACTAGAGGCGCACTAGGGACATGTTGTGGTCTATGTATTCACACATGTATTATGGTTTCCGGTTAATACAATTATAGCATGAACAATAGACAATTATCATGACCAAGGAAATATAATAATAACTATTTTATTATTGCCTCTAGGGCATATTTCCAACAGTCTCCCACTTGCACTAGAGTCAATAATCTAGTTATATTGTGATGAATCGAACACCTATAGAGTTCTGGTGTTGATCATGTTTTTCTCGTGGAAGAGGTTTAGTCAACGGATCTACGGCATTCAGATCCGTATGCACTTTACAATATCTATGTCTCCATCTTGAATGTACTCACGGATGGAGTTGAAGTGACACTTGATATGCCTGGTCTTCTTGCGAAACTTGGGCTCCTTGGCATGGGCAGTAGCTCCAGTGTTGTCACAGAAGAGAGTCATCGGGCCCGACGCATTGGGAATTACTCCTAGGTCGGTGATGAACTCCTTCATCCAAACTTCTTCCTGCGCTGCCTCCGAGGCAGCTATGTACTCCGCTTCACATGTAGATCCCACCACAACGCTTTGTTTGAAACTACACCAGCTGACTACCCCACCATTCAAAATGTACACATATCTGGTTTGTGACTTGGAGTCATCCAGATCTGTGTTGAAGCTAGCATCGACGTAACCCTTTACAACGAGCTCTTCGTCACCTCCATAAACGAGAAACATATCCTTAGTCCTTTTCAGGTACTTCAGGATATTCTTGACCGTTGTCCAGTGTTCCATGCCGGGATTACTTTGGTACCTCCCTACCAAACTTACGGCAAGGTTCATCAGGTCTGGTACACAGCATGGCACACATAATAGACCATATGGCTGAGGCATAGGGGATGACACTCATCTTTTCTCTATCTTCTGCCGAGGTTGGGCATTGAGCCGTGCTCAATCTCACACCTTGTTATACAGGCAAGAACCCCTTCTTGGACTGATCCATATTGTACTTCTTCAATATCTTGTCAAGGTATGTGCTTTGTGAAAGACCAATGAGGCATCTCGATCTATCTCTATAGATCTTGATGCCTAATATGTAAGCAGCTTCTCCAAGGTCCTTCATTGAAAAACACTTATTCAAGTAGGCCTTTATGCTTTCCAAAAGTTCTATATCATTTCCCATCAATAGTATATCATGCACATATAATATGAGAAATGCTACAGAGCTCCCACTCACTTTCTTGTAAACATAGGCTTCTCCATAAGTCTGCGTAAACCCAAACGTTTTGATCATTTCATTAAAGCGAATGTTCCAACTCCGAGATGCTTGAACCAGCCCATAGATGGAGCGCTGGAGCTTGAATACCTTGTCAGCGTTCTTAGGATCGACAAAACCTTCCGACTTCATCATATACAATTCTTCCTTAAGGAAATCCGTTTTGACGTCCATTTGCAATATCTCATAATCGTAGAATGTGGCAATTTCTAACATGATTCGGATGGACTTCAACTTCGCTGCGAGTGAGAAGGTCTCATCGTAGTCAGCACTTTGAACTTGTCGATAACCCTTAGCGATTAGCCGAGCCTTATAGATGGTCACATTACCATCCACGTCAGTCTTCTTCTTAAAGATCCATTTATTCTCTATGGCTTGCCGATCATCGGGCAAGTCTGTCAAAGTCCATACTTTGTTTTCATACATGGATCCTATCTCGGATTTCATGGCTTCAAGCCATTTGTTGGAATCCGGGCCCGCCATCGCTTCTTCATAGTTCGAAGGTTCACTGTTGTCTAACAACATGATTTCCAGGACAGGGTTGCCGTACCACTCTAGTGCGGAACATGTCCTTGTGGACCTACGAAGTTCAGTAGCACCTTGATCCGAAGTTTCATGATCATCATTAACTTCCTCTCTAGTTGGTGCAGGCACCATAGAAACATCTTCCTGAGCTGCGCTACTTTCCGGTTCAAGAGGTAGTACCTCATCAAGTTCTACTTTCCTCCCACTTAACTCTTTCGAGAGAAACTCTTTCTCTAGAAAGGATCCATTCTTGGCAACAAAGATCTTGCCTTCAGATCTGAGGTAGAAGGGACCCAATAGTTTCCTTAGGGTATCCTATGAAGACGCATTTTTTCTGATTTGGTTTGAGCTTTTCAGGTTGAAGTTTCTTGACATAAGCATCACATCCCCAAACTTTCAGAAACGACAGCTTAAGTTTCTTTCCAAACCATAATTCATACAGTGTGGTCTCAACGGATTTCGACGGAGCCCTATTTAAAGTGAATGCGGCAGTCTCTAAAGCATAACCCAAAATGATAGCGGTAGATCGGTAAGAGAGATCATACATCGCACCATATCCAATAGAGTGTGATTACGACGTTCGGACACACCATTACGCTGAGGTGTTCCAGGCGGCGTGAGTTGTGAAACAATTCCACATTTCCTTAAGTGCTGCCAAACTCATGACTCAAATATTCCCCTCCACGATCTGATCATAAGAACTTTATTTTCCTGTCACGTTGATTCCCTACCTCACTCTGAAATTCCTTGAACTTTTCAAAGGTCTCAGACTTGTGTTTCATTAAGTAGACATACCCATATCTACTTAAGTCATCAGTAAGGGTGAGAACATAATGATAGCCACCACGAGCCTCAACCCTCATTGCACCGCACACATCAGTATGTATGATTTCCAATAAATTGGTTGCTCGCTCCATTGTTCTGGAGAATGGAGTCTTGGTCATTTTGCCCATGAGGCACGGTTCACACGTGTCAAATGATTCATAATCAAGAGACTCCAAAAGTCCATCTGCATGGAGTTTCTTCATGCGTTTGACACCAATGTGACCAAGGTGGCAGTTCCAGAAGTATGTGGGACTATCATTACCAACCTTACATCTTTTGGCATTCATACTGTGAATATGTGTAACATCACATTCGAGATTCAATAATAAACCATTGACTAGCGGGGCATGACCATAAAACATATCTCTCATATAAATAGAACAACCATTATTCTCGGATTTAAATGAGTAGCCATCTCGCATTAAACGAGATCCTGATACAATGTTCATGTTCAAAGCTGGTACTAAATAAAAATTATTGAGGTTTAAAACTAATCCCGAAGATAGATGTAGAGGCAGCGTGCCGACGACGATCACATCGACCTTGGAACCATTCCCGACGTGCATCGTCACCTCATCATTCGCCAGTCTCCGCTTATTCCGCAGCTCCTGTTTTAAGTTACAAATATGAGCTACTACGAGTGCTGGTAAGGTACACATCAATAACATGTATATCATATATACCTTTGGTGTTGCCGGCCTTCTTACTTGCTAAGTACTTGGGGCAGTTCCGCTTCCAGTGACCATTTCCCTTGCAATAAAAGCACTCAGTCTCAGGCTTGGGTCCATTCTTTGGCTTCTTCCTGGCAACTGGCTTACCGGGTGCGGCAATTCCCTTGCCGTCCTTCTTGAAGTTCTTCTTACCCTTGCCTTTCTTGAAACTAGTGGTCTTATTCACCATCAACACTTGATGTTCCTTTTTGATTTCCACCTCCGCTGATTTCAGCATTGAATATAACTCATGAATGGACTCCTCCATCCCTTGCATATTATAGTTCATCACAAAGCTCTTGTAGCTAGGTGGAAGCGACTGGAGGATCCTGTCAATGACCGAGTCATCTGGGAGATTAACTCCCAGCTGAGACAAGCGGTTGTGCAAACCAGACATTTTGAGTATATGCTCGCTGACAGAACTGTTTTCCTCCATCTTACAACTATAGAACTTGTCAGAGACTTCATATCTCTCGACTCGGGCATGAGCTTGGAAAACCATTTTCAGCTCTTGGAACATCTCATATGCTCCATGCTGCTCAAAACGCTTTTGGAGCGCCGATTCTAAGTTGTAAAGCATGCCGCGCTGAACCAGGGAGTAATCATCACTACGCGACTGCTAGGCGTTCATAACATATTGAGTTGCTGGGAAAATGGGTGCTTCACCTAGCGGTGCTTCAAGAACATATGCTTTCTTGGCAGCTATGAGGATGATCCTCAAGTTACGGACCCAATCCGGATAGTTGCTACCATCATCTTTCAGCTTGGTTTTCTCTAGGAACGTGTTGAAGTTGAGGGCAACATTGGCGTGGGCCATTGGATCTACAGGATAGATTGTAAAGACAACTTTAGACTAAGTTAATGATAATTAAGTTCATCTAATCAAATTATTAATGAACTCCCACTTAGATAGACATTCCCTCTATTCATCTAAGTGATACATGATCCGAATCAACTAAGCCATGTCCGATCATCACGTGAGACGGACTAGTCATCAACGGTGAACATCTCCGTGTTGATCGCATCTATTATATGACTCATGTTCGACCTTTCGGTCTCTTGTGTTCCGAGGCCATGTCTGTACATGCTAGACTCGTCAAGTCAACCTAAGTGCTTCACATGTGTAAATATGGCTTACACCCGTTGTATGTGAACGTTAGAATCTATCACACTCGATCATCACATGGTGCTTCGAAACAATGATCCTTTTCAATGGTGCACAGTTAGGGGAAACACTTCCTTGAAATTTTGTGAGGGATCATCTTATTTATACTACCGTCGTTCCAAGAAAATAAGATGCAAACATGATAAACATCACATGCAAATCATAAAGTGACATGATATGGCCAATATCATCTTGCGCCTTTTGATCTCCATCTTCGAGGCGCGGCATGATCACCTTCGTCATCGGCATGACACCATGATCTCCATCATCATGATCTCCATCATCGTGTCTTCATGAAATTGTCCCGCCAGCTATTGCTTCTACTACTATGGCTAACGGTTAGCAATAAAGTAAAGTAATTACATGGCGGTTTTTCATTGACACGCAGGTCATACAATAATTTAAGACAACTCCTATGGCTCCTGCCGGTTGTCATACTCATCGACATGCAAGTCGTGAATCCTATTACAAGAACATGATCAATCTCATACATCACATATATATATAATTCATCACATCCTTTTGGCCATATCACATCACATAGCATACCCTGCAAAACAAGTTAGACGTCCTCTAATTGTTGTTGCATGTTTTACGTGGCTGCTATGGGTTCCTACCAAGAACGTTTCTTACCTATGCAAAAGCCACAACGGTGATATGCCAATTGCTATTTACCCTTCATAAGGACCCTCTTCATCGAATCCGATCTGACTAAAGTGGGAGAGACATACACCTGCTAGCCACCTTATGCATCAAGTGCATGTCTGTCGGTGGAACCAGTCTCACGTAAGCATATGTGTAAGGTCGGTCCGGGCAGCTTCGTCCCATAATGAAGCCGAATCAAGATAAGACTAGTAACGGTAAGCAAATTGAACAAATCATCGCCCACAACTACTTGTGTTCTACTTGTGCATAGAATCTATGCATAGACCTAGCTCTGATGCCATTGTTGGGGAACGTAGTAATAATTCAAAATTTTCCTACATGTCACCAAGATCAATCTAGGAGATGCTAGCAACGAAAGAGAGAGAGGGAGTGCATCTTCATACCCTTGAAGATCGCTAAGCGGAAACATTACAAGAACACGGTTGATGGAGTCGTACTCGCGACGATTCACATCGCGGAAGATCCGATCTAGTGCCGAACGGACGGCGCCTCCGTGTTCAACACATGCACAGCCTGAGGACGTCTCCTCCTTCTTCATCCAGCAAGGGGAGAGGATAAGTTGAGGGAGAACTCCAGCAGCACGACGGCGTGGTGATGGAGGAGCTCCTGGTTCTCCGGCAAGGCTTCGCCAAGCACTACGGAAGAGGAGGAGTTGGAGAAGGGGAGGGCTGCGCCAGGGGAAGGGGCGGCTGCCCTCCCACCCCCTCACTATATATAGGGGGAAGGGGAGAGGGGGAGGCGCCCTAGGGTTTCCGCTAGGGGGCGGCGGCTAGGGCAGATTGGATGTCCCTAGGGAAACCCTAGGGAGACTTGCCCCCCAAGCCAAGCAGGTGGAGGCTTGCCTCCCAAGCCAGGTGGAGGTGCCCCACCTCCCCAAGTAACATGGGAAAGGGTGTGGGGGCGCCCAACCCCGTAGTGGGCTGGTTTGCCCCCTCCCCTTGGCACATGAGGCCCTGCAACACTTGCCATGGCCCACGAAACACCTTTCAGTCATGCTGGCCATAGCCTGTTACCCCCGGAACACTTCCAGACTCCAATACCCTTTGTCCAATATACCGATCTTCACCTTCGAACCATTCTGGAACTCCTCCTGATGTCCGGGATCTCATCCGAGACTCTAAACTACCTTCGGTAACCACATACTATTTCCCATAACAACTCTAGCGTCACCGAACCTTAAGTGTGTAGACCCTACGGGTTTGGGAACCATGCAGACATGACTGAGACCTCTCTCCAGCCGATAACCAACAATGGGATCTGGATACCCATGTTGGCTCCAACATGTTCCACGATGATCTCATCGGATGAACCACGATGTCGGGGATTCAATTAATCCCGTATACAATTCCCTTTGTCCATCGGTATGTTACTTGCCTGAGATTCGATCGTTGGTATCCCTATACCTTGTTCAATATCTTTACCGGCAAGTCTCTTTACTCTTTCCGTAATGCATGATACCATGGCTAACTCATTAGTCACACTGAGCTCATTATGATGATGCATTACCAAGTGGGCCTAGAGATACCTCTCCGTCACACGGATTGACAAATCCAAGTCTCGATTCGTGCCAACCCAACAGACACTTTCGGAGACACCTGCAGTGCACCTTTATAGTCACCCAGTTACATTGTGACGTTCGATACACCCAAAGCATTCCTACGGTATCCGGGAGTTGCACAATCTCATGGTCTAAGGAAACGATACGTGACATTAGAAAAGCTCTAGCAAACGAACTACACGATCTTGTGCTAGGCTTAGGATTGGGTATTGTCCATCACATCATTCTCCTAATGATGTGATCCCATTATCAATGACATCCAATGTCCATGGTCAGGAAACCACAACCATCTGTTGATCAACGAGCTAGTCAACTAAGGCTCACTAGGGACATGTTGTGGTCTATGTATTCACACATGTATTACGGTTTCCGGTTAATACAATTATAGCATGAACAATAGACAATTATCATGAACAAGGAAATATAATAATAACTATTTTTATTGCCTCTAGGGCATATTTCCAATAGGTGGACCGATGCTTAGGTGCTTTTCTTACTTGAAAAAACCTCCTACTTATGATTAAGCCCCTCGCAAGCATCCACAACTACAAGAAAAGTATTAAGAATAAATTCTAACCATATCATTAAACTTTTGGATCCAATCGGTCCCTTACAGAATAGCACATAAACTAGGGTTTAAGCTTCTGTCACTCTTGCAACCCATCATCTAATAACTATTGCACAGTGCATTCCCTTAGGCCCAAATATGGTGAAGTGTCATGTAGTCAACATTCACATGCCACCACTAAGGGAATCACAGCATACATACTATCAAAATATCGAACACACATTAAGTTCACATGATTACTTGCAACATGATTTCCCCCATGACCTCAAGAACAAAAGTAACTACTCACAAATGATAATCATGCTCAAGATCAGAGGGGTATTAAATAACATATTGGATCTGAACATATAATCTTCCACCAAATAAACCATATAGTAATCAACTACAAGATGTAATCAACACTACAAGTTACCCACAAGCACCAATATATAATTTCGATACAAAGACTGAACACAAGAGATGAACTAGGGTTTGAGAGGAGATGGTGATGTTGAATATGTTGACGGATATTGCCCTCCCCAAGATGGGAGAGTTGTTGGTGATGATGATGACGATGGTTTCCCCCTCTGGGAGGGAAGTCCCCCCGGCGAAATCGCTCCACCGGAGGGCAAAAGTGCTCCTGCCCAAGTTCCGCCTCGAGACGGTGGCGCTCCGTCCCGAAAGTCGTCTCCTGATTTTTTCTAGGTCAAAATGACTTATATACCAGAAGATGGGCACCGGAGGTGGGCCGAGGGGAGCACAACCCACTAGGGCGCGCCTGGGCTCCCTGGCACGCCCACGTGGGTTGTGCCCACCTGGTGGGCCCCCTCTGGTACTTATTGGATCCAATATACCTCATATATTCCATAAAAAATCTCCGTAAAGTTTCAGCTTGTCTGGAGTTGTGCAGAATAGGTGGCCTGACGTAGCTTTTCCAGGTCCAGATTTCCACCTGCCGGAATTCTCCCCGTTTGTGTGTACCTTGCATATTATGAGAGAAAAGGCATTAGAATTACTCCAAAAAGCGTTATTATGCATAGAAACATCATGAATAATAGTAGGAAAACATGATGCAAAATGGACGTATCAACTCCCCCAAGCTTAGACCTCGCTTGTCCTCAAGCGAAAACCGAAATCGAAAAACATGTCCACATGCTTAGAGAGAGAGAGAGGTGTCAATAAAAACAAAATATGGACATGGAAGCATCATGTGAATTATTATAACAACAACAAACTTTAACATTAAACTTTTATCATAGACTTCTCATGAATAAGTAACAATTCATCACACTATCGAAGTATAAAGCATAAACTCTATTAGAAACCAACAAACTATGTTCTCAGTCAACTTTGCAACTACAATTCATCATCTTTTCAGGAAGGGTCACGTATCGGAGCCTTTAGGCAAGTCCACATACTCAACCATCATATAGTCTTCTATGATTGCTAACACTCACCGCATACACATGAGCAAAACGTTTCAACCGGAGACATAGAAATATAGGGGCTTATAGTTTCGCCTCCCAACGTATTCACCTCAAGGGTGATGTCAACAATAATAACTCATGCTACCCATATTCAACTGGACATATGTGCCTAGATCTTTCCTCACCACATGATTCTTGCCAAAGGAGAAAAATAAAAAGGAATAGAGAGAAAAACTTTGACTCTTGCATAAAAGTAAATACATAAAAGAAAAGATAGGCCCTTCGCAGAGGGAAGCAGAGGTTGCCATGCATTTATTTGTTTGTATGCTCAACCCTTAATGCAAACGAACGTCACGTTGTATTGCCCCTTGTGATGGCAACCTTTATTATGCAGTCTGTCGCTTTTATTCTTCACCATCACAAGTTCGTACAACGCTCAATTTTATATTACACTAAATGACCTCACACTTTTAGAAGCAATTTTTATTGCCTTTTTGCAATGATGAAAACTTACTTGAGGGATCTTGCTCAATCCCTAGGTAGGTATGGCAGACTCTTGAAAATAAGATTTGGGTTTAAGGGTTTTTTGATGCACAAGTAGTATCTCTACTTGGTGCGGAATTTTTGGCTAGCAAAGATAGTGGGCAAGCACCACATGTTAAAGGATCTATGACAATATAACTTCTATGTGAATATGAACAAACATAAATCATTACGTTGTCTTCCTTGTCCAACGTCAACAATTTGGCATATAATATTTTGATGGGGGCTCACAATCACAAAATATTTCTAGGATAGTGTATTTATATGTGAATCTTCTCTTCCCTTATTAATTATTTCATGAGTTGCATCATTGACCAATGCTATGTTTGTCAATCTCTAATAAAATTTTCTACTTATAGTTTTCCTTATGTGGTGTCATCACCTACCATAAGATTAGCATATGACCTTTTTCATTTATTTCCTTTCTTTTTATTGCAACATGAAAGTAAAGAAAGCAAAAACTCAAACTAAACTTTATTATATATCTCACACACGATTACAAGGATAGATAACTAAGCAAACTCTTGAAAAGAAAGGATCGAACTAAACTTTTATTCATCTAAAGCAAAAGATAACTATGGATCGAACTAAGATAAGTAAAGGCAAAGATAGTGGGGGTGATACGATACACGGGGCACCTCCCCCAAGCTTGGCGGAAGCCAAGGGGAGTGCCCATACCCAATACTCAATTTTCTTTTGGTGATGAAGAAGAAGGTGGTGGTGATGAAGTAGAAGCATTTTCCAATATAACCATGAGTAGATCCTTCAAGCCTTGAATCTCCCGAAGGGCTCGATGAAATAACTCACTGTTTTTCTTCACTACAACCATTATGTGTTTATTTTTCGGGCCCAGGGATCTATTCCTGCATTGCTTTCTCTTGGACGAGCTATGTCCCAATTGGACGGTATGTGCACACGAGGAGTATTCTCGAACCCATAATTGTGAATCAAATTATGAAAATTGTTATGATGTAACCTGTGTAGAGGCCTTCTGGCTGGGAGTTCATGCACCTCGAGGCCCTCTTGATCATTTGATGATCTCATAGCTTGATGAGGATTAGGATGAGTTGAGATACTAACCAGTGTGCCTCTCTCGGAAGCCGGAGGATGAACCCCAAAGGGATTTTCCTCTCCTTCCTCCATGGCAACCTCTTTAGTTTCCACTCTACTTAGATCCTCCTGAACCCACCCTGCGTCTTCTCCTCCATTGCTGGAAGGTGAGGAAGACATGATGCTGGCCTAGCTGAGTCCGTCAGAAAACAGCAAAGGAAAGAAAATAGAAGATTTCTCCATGATACGGTGGTCAATCGGTTTGGGGGGTATATAAAGATTTTTTATCTTGGGAGACAAGCAAACAGTAGAAAAACGGAGTCCGGAAGGTACCCGAGGTGCGCGCCCGGTAGTTTCTTATTTTCCTAATTTTTCCAAAACTGATAAAAAATATTTTTGCGGATTTTTCGAGGTCTATTTACTTACCGTATCATGTACCTCCCTTTTTTCATGATTCTGGCGTGTTCTAGAAGGTCTCTTTTATGTGTTCTTCCAGTGTCAAAGTTTGGATAATACTACTTTCAACATTAATGGGCATACTTGAGATATATTGTTTTATTCGTTGCCCATTAACAACCTCCGGGTTAGTGCCTTCGACATTATTTATTTTGATAGCTCTAGACCGATAAACCTCCTCGATAACATAGGGTCCTTCCCATTTGGAGAGGAGTTTTCCTGCAAAGAATCTCAAATGAGAGTTGTACAAAAGAACATATTCTCCAACTTTAAACTCACGCTTTTGAATTCTTTTATCATGCCATCTTTTAACTTTTTCTTTAAATAACTTGGCATTTTCATAAGCTTGGGTTCTCCATTCATCTAATGAGCTAACATCAAATAACCTCTTTTCAGCGGCAAGTTTGAAATCATTGTTGAGTTCTTTAATTCCCCAATATGCTTTATGTTCTAACTCAAGAGGCAAATGATAAGCTTTTCCATGAACCGTTTTATAGGGAGACATACCCATAGGATTTTTGTATGCTGTTCTATAAGCCCAGAGTGCACCATCTAATTTCTTAGACCAATTCTTCCGGGATCTATTGATAGTCTTTTGCAAAATTAATTTTATTTCTCTATTGCTAAGTTCAACTTGACCACTAGACTGAGGATGATAGGGTGATGCAATTCTATGATTAAAATCATACTTGGCAAGCATTTTATGGAAACCACCATGAATAAAGTGTGAACCACCATCAGTCATTAAATATCTAGGGACTCCAAACCTTGGGAAAATAACTTCCTTAAGCATTTTAATAGAGGTGTTGTGATCAGCACTACTGGTTGGAATAGCTTCTACCCACTTAGAAACATAATCAACATCAACCAAAATATGAGTATACCCATTAGAGGAAGGAAAAGGTCCCATGTAATCAAATCCCCAAACGTTAAATGGTTCAACAGCAAGTGAATAATTCATAGGCTTTTCTTGACGCTTACCGATATTACCTATTCTTTGACATTCATCACAAGATAAGACGAACTTAAGGGCATCCTTGAACAGAGTGGGCCAATAAAATCCAGATTGCAATACCTTGTGAGTAGTTCTGTCTCCCGCATGATGTCCTGCATAAGCTTCAGAGTGACATTTTTGTAGGATTTGTCCCTGTTCATGCTCAGGTACACAAAGTCTAATAGTACCACCTACTCCTTTATAAAGATGCGGGCCATTCCAAAAGTAATGTCTTAAATCACAGAAGAATTTTTTCTTTTGTTGGTATGTAAAGCTAGGTGGTAAATATTTAGCAACAATGTAATTAGCATAGTCAGCATACCAAGGAGTGTTATGAGAAACATTTATTGCAGCTAACTGCTCATCAGGAAAACTATCATCAATAGGTAGTGGGTCATCAAGAACATTTTCAAGCCTAGATAGATTATCAGCTATGGGGTTCTTAGCTCCTTTTCTATCAGTGATATGTAAATCAAATTCTTCTAGCAAGAGAACCCATCGAATAAGTCTAGGTTTAGCATCTTTGTTTTCCATAAGATATTTTATAGCAGCATGATCGATGTGAACAATTACTTTTGAATCAACAATGTAAGATCTAAATTTATCACAAGCAAACACCAATGCTAGGAATTCTTTTTCAGTAGTAGCATAATTTCGTTGAGCACTGTCTAGAGTTTTACTAGCATAATGAATAACATTCAGTTTCTTATCAACTCTTTGTCCTAGAACAACACCAACAACATAATCACTAGCATCACACATAATTTCAAAAGGCAAGTTCCAATTAGGTGGTTGAACAATAGGTGCAGAAATTAAGGCTTTCTTGAGTGTTTCAAAGGCTCCTAAACAATCATCATCAAAAACAGAAGGAACATCCTTTTGCAAAAGATTTGTAAGAGGCCTAGAAATTTTAGAAAAGTCTTTGATAAATCTCCTATAGAAACCAGCACAACCTAGGAAACTACGAATACCTTTGATATCTTTAGGACATGGCATTTTCTCAATTGCATCAACCTTAGCATTGTCCACCTCAATACCTCTGTCGGAAATTTTATGGCCCAAAACAATACCTTCATTAACCATAAAGTGGCACTTCTCCCAATTTAAGACAAGATTTGTTTGCTCGCATCTCTGCAAAACTCGATAAAGATTGCTTAAAAAATCATCAAAAGACTTCCCATAAACAGAGAATTCATCCATGAAAACCTCAACAATCTTTTCACAAAAGTCAGAGAATATAGCAGTCATACATCTTTCAAAGGTAGCAGGTGCATTGCATAAACCAAAAGGTATACGTCTATAAGCATTAGGTCCAAAGGGACAAGTGAAAGTGGTCTTTTCTTGATCAGGTTGAGAAACAGGTATTTGTGAAAAACCAGAATATCCATCAAGGAAGCAAAAAATGTGAGTGATTAGTTAATCTTTCTAGCATTTGACCGATAAAAGGCAGAGGGTAATGATCTTTTCTAGTTGCTTTGTTTATTTTTCTAAAATCAATTACCATTCTATATCCTGTAACAATTCTTTGTGGAATAAGTTCATTCTTATCATTAGGAACAACAGTAATACCTCCTTTCTTAGGGACATAATGAACATGACTTACCCATCTACTATCAGCTATAGGATAGATTATACCTGCTTCCATTAGTTTTAAAATTTCTGTTCTTACCACTTCTTTCATTTTTGGATTCAACCAACATTGGTGATCAACACCGGGTTTAGCATCAGGTTCCATATTAATCTTGTGCTGACATAGAGTGGGACTAATGCCCTTTAAATCATCAAGAGTATATCCAATAGCATCTCAGTGCTTCCTTAGAACTTTCAATAATCTTTTTTCTTCAAGTTCTGAATGGTTAGCACTAATAATAACAAGATATATCTTCTTCTCATCAAGATAAGCATATTTCAAAGTGTCTGGCAATTGTTTTAATTCAAACACATGATCACCTTTAGGTGGAGGAGGACCTCCTAGAGTTTCAATAGGCAAATTGTGTTTAAGCAGAGGACGTTGTTCAAACAAAATCTGATCTATTTCATTTCTTTCATGCATATGTAAATCATTTTCATGGTCTAGTAGATATTGTTCTAAAGGATAAGTAGGAGGCACAACAATAGAAGCAAGACCGATTATTTCATCCTTACTAGGCAATTCCTTTTCATGAAGCTTTCTACTAAACTTGGAAAAATTAAACTCATGAGACTCATCACCAAAACTAACACCGACAATTTTTTTCTCACAATCTATTTTAGCATTATTGGTGTTCAAGAAAGGTCTATCAAAGATAATGGGACAAAAATCATCTTGTGGGGAACCAAGAACAAGAAAATCAGTAGGGTATTTTATTTTCCCACACAAGACTTCAACATCTCTAACAATCTATAGTTTAATAGTAGCATCTATTTCTTCTATTTTCAGCGGGTGCTATGTCATTCATAATTTCTTGATATAAGGTAAAGGGAATAGCACTCACGCTAGCACCTATGTCGCATAAACCATCATAACAGTGATCTCCTATTTTAACCGAGACAATGGGCATGCCAACAACGGGTCTATGATTATCTGTTTTATCAGGTTTGGCAATTCTAGTAGCTTCATTAAAGAAGTAAATAACATGCCCATCTATATTTTCTTCCAAGAGATCCTTAACCATAGCAACACTAGGTTCTACCATGATTTGTTCATCAGGTTTAGGTGTTCTAATATAACTTTTGTTGACAACAGTTTAAACTTTAGCATGTTCCTTCATCCTAACAGGGAAAGGTGGTTTCTCAATATAAGCAGTAGGAACAACTGGATCAACATTATAAAGTATAGTTTCCTCTTTAGCTAGTACCAGTTCTTTAATTTCTTCTTTAATAGGTGGGTGATATTTAAACCACTTCTCTTTAGGGAGATCAACATGAGTAGCAAATGATTCACAAAAGCAGGCTACTATCTCAGAGTCAAGTCCATATTTAGTGCTAAACTTTAGAAATGCAGTGATATTCATAAAAGATTTATCACAATCATACTTAAGCTTAATACCTAACTCTTTAGCTTCGTCGAGTTCCCAATCTTCAGATTGCGTTTAATTCTTTCCAAAAGATCCCACCGGAATTCAATAGTCTTCTTAATAAAAGAACCAGTACAAGAAGTATCAAGCATGGATCGATCATTATGAGAAAGCCGAGCATAGAAATTATGGATAATAATTTCTCTTGAGAGCTCATTATTAGGGCATGAATATAACATTGACCTAAGCCTCCCCCAAGCTAGAGTGATACTTTCTCCTTCACGAGGCCAAAAATTATATATGTAATTTTGATCACGATGAACTAGATGCATATGATAAAATTTCTGGTGGAACTCCAATTTCAGTCGATTCCGATTCCAAGATCCAATATCAACGCATAGCCTATACCATGCTAATGATTTTCCCTTCAAAGATAAAGAGAAAACCTTCTTCTTAACTTCATCTATGGGTAAACCTACAAGCTTAAACAATCTACAAATTTGTTCCACATATATCAAGTGCATATCAGGATGTTCAGTTCCATCTCTTGCATAAGGATTAGCTAGTAGTTATTCTATCATACCCGAAGGAATTCCATATTCAATATTTTCAGTAGGTGTAGTAGGTTGAGGGGTAGATAATTGTGGTTCCGGTTGAGGTGAAGATACCCCGAACAAACCCCTCAAAGGATTGTTTTCCATAGTGACAAGTGACAGTAAATTTCAGCACACTATATAAATGTTTCCTTATGAAATTCCACTTACCAAAGGCGATTCACTCCCCGGCAACAACACCAAAAAATAGCCTTGATGACCCACAAGTATAGGGAATAAATTGTAGCCTTTTCAATAAGTGAGAGTTTCGAACCCAACGAGGAGCAAAAGGAAATGGCAAGTTGTTTTCAGCAAGGTAATGTCTGCAAGTGCTGAAATTGTAAGTATCAGAGTAGTTTGATAGCAATATAATTTGTAACGAGCAAATAATGATAGTAGTAGAAAAAGTGCAGCAAGGTGGCACAATCCTTTTGAGGCAAAGGATAGGCCAAATGGTCTCTTATAATAAGCAAAGCGTTCTTGAGGGTACACGGGAATTTCATCTAGTCACTTTCATCATGTTGATTCGATTCGTGTTCGCTACTTTGATAATTTGATATGTGGGTGGACTGGTGCTTAGGTGATGTTCTTACTTGAACAAACTTCCTACTTATGATTAACCCCTCGCAAGCATCCGCAACTACGAGAAAAGTATTAAGAATAAATTCTAACCATAGCATTAAACTTTTGGATCCAATCGGTCCCTTACGGAATAGCGCATAAACTAGGGTTTAAGCTTCTATCACCCTCGCAATACATCATCTAATAACTACTCCGCAATGCATTCCCTTAGGCCCAAATATGGTTAAGTGTCATGTAGTCGACGTTCACATGACACCACTAAGGGATTCACAACATACATACTATCAAAATATCGAACACACATCAAGTTCACATGATTACTTGCAACATGATTTCTCCCATGACCTGAAGAACAAAAGTAACTACTCACAAATGATAATCATGCTCAAGATAAGAGGGGTATTAAATTGCATATTGGATCTGAACATATAATCTTCCACCAAATAAACCCTATAGTAATCAACTACAAGATATAATCAACACTACTTGTCAAACACAAGCACCAATCTATAGTTCTGATACAAAGATTGAACACAAGAGATGAACTAGGGTTTGAGAGGAGATGGTGCTATTGAATATGTTGATGGAGATTGCCCTCCCCAAGATGGGAGAGTTGTTGGTGATGATGATGACGATGATTTCCCCCTCCAGGGGGAAGTTCCCATGGTGGAATCGCTCCGCCGAAGCGCAAAAGTGCTCTTGCCCAAGTTTCACCTCAAGACAGCGGTGCTCCGTCCTGAAAGTCCTCTCCTGGTTTTTTCTAGGTCAAAATGACTAATATACCATAAGATGGGCATAGGAGGTGGGCCGAGGGGAGCACAAGCCAGCAGGGCGCGCCTGGGCTCCCTGGCGCGCCCCCTCTGGTACTTATTGGCTCCAATATTCCTCATATATTCCATAAAAAATCTCTGTAATGTTTCAGCTTGTTTGGAGTTGTGCAGAATAGGTGGCCTGACGTAGCTTTTCCAGGTCCAGATTTCCAGCTGCCAGAATTCTCCCTCTTTGTGTGCACCATGCATATTGTGAGAGAAAAGGCATTAGAATTACTCCAAAAAGCATTATTATGCATAAAAACATCATAAATAATAGTAGGAAAACATGATGCAAAATGGACGTATCAATAGACTATTGGATAAATTTTTCGAAAATAACGGATTTCGATGTGTTACTGGAGAAACAATCTCGTGCTGCAGAGGTAGTTCCCTCTTGAACAGGTTCCATGGTTTAGTTTTCCACAATGCGAGCACACTGCAAATGAAGATGGATTTTGACAACATAAATTATTGAACTAGATAGGAATGCAAATTAATTTCAACATCATAGAATTCAATACCCATCCATGAATTGCTGAAGATGCGTCAGATCTTGAGCGTTTGTTGACTCTCTGAGAGAATCCATGTAGTAAACTATGTTCTTGTTTGGAACAATGAATATCAATATCCAGTGATTGCTACATATTAAGAAAGCCATGAACTTACGAATTATGTCGAAATCTAAAAGACAATAAGTGTATGCGTGGTTGTTTACTTGACTTACCATTCATGATATGGCCAGAGAAATGATTCTGCATGGGACGTGTTTTTGAAGATACGGACGACCGTGTTAATGGACCACTCCTGTAGGTCCTTACCATCTAATGTTGTGCCATTTGCTAATGCATGATCTATGAAATACACACTCTCCCTTTTTCTTCTCTATGCTTTCAATCCCTGAGAGGAATAAAATGCAGTCAGATGTTTATCATTTATAGCCTTGTATGGAGAAGTTAATCAGAGTTTGTTAAGTACTTACAAAATCAGGCATCTAACAAGAGTGGCATCGAGCTCGTTGAAGTTGAAGAAGAGATGTAAGTCCTCAAAACTGATGGAACCAGCATCGTGTCGGAAATGATCTTTGTTGTAGTAGACTGCAGACCATGATGACCTACTGACATTTGATCCATGCAATATTCATGTTACTCACGACAACTGGAGCTGCACTCATCAAAGTATTCACCAACAAGAAATGGCTGGCCATGGGCGTAATTGCGTGCTTCAAGTACGCCCGCTTTATTTTTAGCAAGCTTCAAATCTATTTCTTCATCATCCATGCCGTCAGAAATAATATTACTTGCCGATTCAGACAAACTATTGTTAATTTGGTTCTGGGCGATGAGTGCTTTAAGTAAGAGGCAATCGTTCTCTTCCCTCTTCGCTCTCCCGCCACGCTTCCTCGCTGGTGCAGCCTTTTTGATCGCTTCCTTCTTGGTACTTGAAGCATTTGTTAGGGAACGTAGCATGCAATTTCAGAAAATTTCCTACGGTCATGCAAGATCTATCTAGGAGATGCATAACAACGAGAGGGGGAGAGTGTGTCCACGTACCCTCATAGTCCAAAAGCGAAAACATTAGTTTAACGCGGTTGATGTAGTCGAACGTCTTCTCGATTCAACCGATCAAGTAACGAACGTACGGCACCTTTGAGTTCGGCACACGTCCAGCTCGATGATGTCCCCCGAACTCTTGATCCAGCAAAGTGTCGAGGGAGATTTTCTTCAGCACAAAGTCGTGGTGACGGTGATGGTGAAGTGACCCGCGCAGGGCTTCGCCTAAGCACTACGACAATATGATCGGAGGAGTAAACGGTGGAGGGGGGCACCTCACACGGCTAAGAACAATTGATGTGCCCCTGCCCTCGTATGTAAAGGAGGACAAGGGAGGAGGCCGGCCTAGGCGCGCCCCCAAGTGGGGGCAGTCCTATTAGGACTCGAAGGCCAATTCGGACCCCCCTTCCTTTTACCAGAGAGGGATAGGGGGAAAGAGAAGGAGAAGGAAAGGGGGGCGCCGCCCCCTTCCCCAGTCCAATTCAGACCCCTTCCAAGTTGGGGCGCGCCAGCGCCTTGTGAGCTGGTGTGCCTCCCTCCCAAGGCCCACGTGGCCCATTACTTCCCCCCCCCCCGGGGTTCCAGTAACCTCCCGGTACTCCGATAAGTACCCGAAACACACCGGAACCATTCCGGTGTCCGAATACTATCGTCCAATATATTAGTCTTTACCTCTCGGCCATTTCAAGACTCCGCGTCATGTTCATGATCTCATACGGGACTCCGAACAATCTTCGGTCACCAAAACACATAACTCACAATACAAATCGTCATCGAACATTAAGCGTGCGGACCCTACGGGTTCGAGAACTATGTAGACATGACCGAGACACATCTCTGGTCAATAACCAACAGTGGAACCTAGATGCTCATATTGGTTCCTACATATTCTCGTGATCAGAAAGTCTCTTTACTCGTCCCGTAATGCATCATCACATAACTAACTCATTAGTTACATTGCTTGCCAGGCTTACCATGATGTGCATTACCGAGAGGGCCCAGAGATACCTCTCCGATACTCGGAGTGACAAATCCTAATCTCGATCTATGGCAACCCAACAAACACCTTCAGAGATACCTATAGAGCATCTTTATAATCACCCAGTTAAGTTGTGAAGTTTGATAGCACATAAGGTACTCCTCCGGTATTCGGGAGTTGCATAATCTCATAGTCAAAGGAATATGCATAAGTCATGAAGAAAGCAATAGCAATAAAACTTAACGATCATATGCTAAGCTAACAGATGGGTCTTGTCCATCACATCATTCTCCTAATGATGTGATCCTGTTCATCAAATGACAACACATGTCTATGGTAGGAAACTTAACCATGTTTGATTAACGAGCTAGTCTAGTAGAGGCATACTAGGGACACATTGTTTTGTCTATGTATTCAAACATGTATCAAGTTTCCGGTTAATACAATTCTAGCATGAATAATAAACATTTATCATGATATAAGGAAATATAAATAACAACTTTATTATTGCCTCTAGGGCATATTTCCTTTAGTCTCCCACTTGCACTAGAGTCAATAATCTAGATTACATTGTAATGATTCTAACACACATGGAGTCTTGGTGCTGATCATGTTTTGCTCATGAAGAGGCTTAGTCAATGGGTCTGCAACATTCAGATTCGTATGTATTTTGCAAATCTCTATGTCTCCCTCCTTGACTTGATCACGGATGGAGTTGAAGCGTCTCTTGATGTGTTTGGTTCTCTTGTGAAATCTGGATTCATTCGCCAAGGCAATTGCTCCAGTATTGTCACAAAATATTTTCATTGGACTCGATGCACTAGGTATTACACCTAGATCGGATATGAACTCCTTCATCCAGAATCCTTCATTTGCTGCTTCCAAAGTAGCTATGTGCTCCGCTTCACACATAGATCCCGCCATGAAGCTTTGCTTGGAACTGCATCAACTGACAGCTCCACCATTCAATATAAATACATATCCGGTTTGCGACTTAGAGTCATCCGGATCAATGTCAAAGCTAGCATGCACGTAACCATTTACAACGAGCTCTTTGTCACCTCCATAAACGAGAAACATATCCTTAGTCCTTTTCAAGTATTTCAGGATGTTCTTGACCGTTGTCCAGTGATCCACTCCTGGATTACTTTGGTACCTCCCTGCTAAAATTATAGCAAGGCACACATCAGGTCTGGTACACAGCATTGCATACATGATAGAATCTATGGCCGAGGCATAGGGAATGACTTTCATTTTCTCTCTATCTTCTGCAGTGGTCGAACATTGAGTCTGACTCAACTTCACACCTTGTAACACAGGAAAGAACCCTTTCATTGATTAATCCATTTTGAACTTATTCAAAACTTTATCAAGGTATGTGCTTTGTGTAAGTCCATGTAGCGACCAGACCTCAAACAGTCTGATCTGTGTGCTCCGGTGTCATCCCTGGATCAGTAATGCTGACACCACACAGTACTCGGAGGATTTATAGCATCTCTGTAGCGACCAGACCTCAAACAGTCTGATCTCTGTGCTCCGATGTCATCCCTGGATCAGTAATGCTGACACCACATAGTACTCGGAGGATTTATAGCAGAGTAGCAATCACACACTTATTACATCGAGTGTCTCAAAAGGGAACTTATTACAATAAATATGGCTTAAGGCCATCTAATAACGATAACAGCGGAAGGCTCGGAAGATAAGTGAGTCCATCAACTCCAACGGCATCACTGAGTATAGAACCACGACCTAAAAACTCCTTAATCGTCGTCTGAAAAGTCTGCAACATTAACGTTGCAGCCCGAAAACGGGTCAGCACATGGAATATGCTGGCAAGGTAACACATAGAGAGTAATGGATTGAAACAGCTATACTATATGCATATTTGGCTGGTGGAAAGCTCTATGGTTACAGTTTTGCGTAAAGCCAATTTTTCCCTACTTCAAAGGAATAAAATTTAATTACTATCATGGTGGTTGTTAAACATTGAGAATGGTTGACAGCATTCTCAATCCCAATTAAGCATCATCATTAAACCCAACAAAATTAATTTAGAGTAACATGTTGAGATTCACATGATAATCCAGGTACTAGATACTCAAGATGTCCATAACTGGGGACACGGCTAACCATGATTAGTTTATTACACTCTGCAGAGGTTTGCGCACTTTTCCCCACAAGACTCGATCGCCTCCATTTGGTTTCTCGCACTACATGGTGTTTGAGAAGACGGATGACCGAGACATAGTCTTTCAGAAGCGCTAGCACCTTACGATCGGGTAGACTGTACCACCTGCATCCCCTACATCTGCTAGTCTACCACTATAAGAGTTTGCACAACTTAGTTAACTATGCTAGAGCCCATAATAGCTTGTGGCTGCACACGGAAGTTTCTAGTATGAATAGTCTCATGATCCCTTTGAGCCTGGGTGGCGGTCCAAAAGAAAACAGGCAAGTCCTGGAATACCCAGGTGCCTCAATCCACCTAGATGTGTGTTTAAGTTGCCACCTTAGATAAACCATTAATTAACAATCTCACATCTGTCATGGATTTCACTCACCCAATCCACGTCTACTAGCATAGCATGGCATAATAAGCAAACGTAGAAGTAACTCCCAAAGGTTTGATAATAAACAGGTAATAGGTACTACCTCATCTACTTCCCATCCCACAATTTAATTAGATCCTAATCATGCAATGTGTGAGGATTGATCTAATGCAAGAAAACTGGGTAGTAGAAAAGGTATGATCAAAGTGTTACTTGCCTTGCTGATGATCCGCGAAACCAAACGATTCAAAGTAACAGGCGGCGCACTCCGGGTATTCTATCGCAGACAAACAAACAAGCATACAATAAGTACTCATCTAATGCACAGGTAAAACTCAAATAAGAGATCTAACCAAAAGGTTCAACTTAAGAACTCCGGTTGACAAAAAGAATCAAATCGAACGAAGCAACGGAAGTCAAACGGTGAAAGAAAACAACTTAGTTCTAGTAATCTGGATCTAGGGCAAATTTTACAGTAGCAAAATCTTGTTTAAGTTAGTTAAACGGATAGAGGGTTTCGAGACGAAACTCTAGGTGCTTGAATCGCCTGATTCCGATAAACGAGCGAAAAGTTAAACTAAAACGAAAATCGGATCAGGAATCGCGATCAGAACGATCGCGGATTTAATCCAAGAAAAAGAAAAACGACGAACGCCGATTTTTTTCTCTTTTTTCGGCACGGAAAACGAGGCGCGACGAACCTCGGCGGCGGCGGCGGCGGACGACGGCGGCGGCGGCGGCGGCGGCTTCTTAGGGCGGCGGAAGCTTAGGGCGCTTTAGGGTTTCCCCCGGGGCCGGGCCTCGGCTTATAAAGGCCTCCCGGGTCGGTGTCCAGGTCGGACACGGCCTGTTAAGTCGGTTCGTTTTTTTTAATTATTCCGCTCGGAAGAAAAATAAAAATAAATACTAAACGGACTCCAAAAATTCCGAAATAAATTTTCACATGCTTGTAAACTCAAGCCGCACAAGGTGAACATTTATTTGGGACCTAAATGCAATTTTGAAAAACGCACTTTTTTCCTAAATTCAAATAAAACACCGAAAAACTCCAAAATAAAATCTTATTTGATTTTATTATTAAATCCTTAATATTTCTTTATTTTGGGAAAGTCATTTTATTCCCTCTCTCATATTTTTGTAATAGAAATAATTGACGATAAAATAATTAAAATCAAATGATCCTATTCTCAAAATTTGAGAAAACTCAAATATGAAAATAACGAAATCCCCAACTCTCTCCGTGGGTCATTGAGTTGCGTAGAATTTCTAGGATCAACCAAAATGCAAAATAAAATATGATATGCAGTGATGATCTAATGTATAACATTCCAAATTGAAAATTTGGGATGTTACAGTCCAATTAAGCGTCTTGATCTATCTCTATAGATCTTGGTGCCCAATATATAAGCAGCTTCACCAAGGTCTTTCATTGAAAAATTCTTATTCAAGTATCCTTTTATGCTATCCAGAAATTCTATATCATTTCCAATCAACAATATGTCATCCACATATAATATTAGAAACGCTAGAGAGCTCCCACTCACTTTCTTGTAAATACAAGGTTCTCTGAAAGTCTGCATACAACCATATGCTTTGATCACACTATCAAAGCGTATATTCCAACTCTGAGATGCTTGCACCGGTCCATAAATGGATCACTTGAGCTTGCACACTTTGTTAGCACCTTTAGGATCAACAAAAACTTATGGTTGCATCATATACAACTCTTCTTTAAGAAATCCATTAAGGAATGAAATTTTGATGTCCATTTGCCAGATTTCGTAATCATAAAATGCGGCAATTGCTAACATGATTCAGACAGACTTAAGAATCACTACGGGTGAGAAGGTCTCATCGTAGTCAACTCCTTGAACTTGTCAAAAACCTTTCACGACAAGTCGAGCTTTGTACATAGTAACATTACCATCAGCATCAGTCTTCTTCTTGCAGATCCATTTATTCTCTATGGCTTGCCGATCATCGGGTAAGTCAACCAAAGTCCATACTTTGTTCTCATACATGGATCCCATCTCAGATTTCATGGCCTCAAGCCATTTCACGGAATCTGGGCTCATCATCGCTTCCTCATAGTTCGTAGGTTCATCATGGTCTAGTAACATGACTTCCAAAATGGGATAACTGTACCACTCTGGTGCGGAACATACTCTGGTTGACCTACGAGGTTCGGTAGTAACTTGATCTGAAGTTTCATGATCATCGCCATTAGCTTCCTCACTAGTTGGTGTAGGCATCACAGGAACAATTTTCTGTGATGAACTACTTTCTAATTCAAGAGAAGGTACAATTATCTCACCAGGTTCTACTTTCCTCCCACTCACTTCTTTCAAGAGAAACTCCTTCTCTAGACAGGATCCATTCTTAGCAACAAATGTCTTGCCTTCGGATATGTGATAGAAGGTGTACCCAACAGTTTCTTTTGGGTATCCTATGAAGACGCACTTCTCTGATTTGGGTTCGAGCTTATCAGGCTGAAGCTTTTTCACATAAGCATCGCAACCTCAAACTTTAAGAAACGACAGCTTAGGTTTCTTGCCAAACCACTGTTCATACGGTGTTGTCTCAACGGATTTAGATGGTGCCCTATTTAACGTGAATGCAACTGTCTCTAATGCATAACCCCAAAACGATAGTGGTAAATCGGTAAGAGACATCATAGGTCACACCATATCTAATAAAGTACGGTTACTATGTTCGAACACACCATTACGCCGTGGTGTTCTAGGTGGCGTGAGTTGCGAAACTATTCCACATTGTTTTAAATGAAGACCAAACTCGTAACTCAAATATTCGCCTCCGCGATCTAATTGTAGAAACTTTATTTTCTTGTTATGATGATTTTCTACTTCACTCTGAAATTCTTTGAACTTTTCAAATGTTCAAGACTTGTGTTTCATTAAGTAGATATACCCATATCTGCTCAAATCATCTGTCAAGGTCAAAAATAATGATACCCGCCACGAGCCTCAATACTCATCAGAGCGCATACATCGGTATGTATTATTTCCAATAAGTTAGTTGCTCGCTCCATTGTTCCGGAGAATGGAGTCTTAGTCATCTTGCCCATGAGGCATGGTGCTCAAGCATCAAATGATTCATAATCAAATGATTCCAAAAGTCCATCCGCATGGAGTTTCTTCATATGCTTTACACCAATATGACCTAAACGGCAGTGCCACAAATATGTTGCACTATCATTATCAACTTTGCATCTTTTGGCGTCAATATTATGAATATGTGTATCACTGTGGCACCCCGACTCAGAGCGACCGGTTTACCCTGCATTGCCAGCCCAGAGACCATGTCTTCTGGCAACACACAACATCCTGCTACAGAAAACAACCGCTTTATTGATGCTAGTGGGTCGGAGTTTATATTATAACATATGTCGAGGCCGAGCAGCACACACGGTGCGGCCGAACAATATGTACATTTTTTAGTGAACATAATGGGGCCTCAATCATATCAATTATGCGGCAGCGGAACAACGTCATAGCGGTCACTCCATAGCATAAGGACACCGATGTGGACACGATCTAGACTCGAGCAGCGCTCCTTTCCAACGCGACTTTCCTGAAATCTCGCATGACATGCCAGGTCAGTACATTGAATGTACTTGCAAGCTCACAACAGGCATAATCATAATGACAAACAATATCATGATATTTAACCAATTAATAATGCAATAATGTTCCAAAATGTTGTGCTCATGCTCTTGGGATAAACGTCCCTCGGGACCACCTTACCAACTGTGATCGTTCTCGGATCACAAAACAAACCACCATCGTGGTCTTAACCAGAGTAACTTGCGATCCTTACGGCGATCACCACCACACCACCATCGTGGTCTTAAACAGAGTAACCCGTGATCCTTTCGCCGATCACCACCACACCACCATCGTGGTATTAACCAAAGTAACTCGTGATCCTTTTGGCGATCACCACCACGACGCATATTGGGTCTCGAACAGCTCGATGGCCTTTCCGCCATCATCATCAGTACAATGATCATAACTTAGTGTGCATGTTTATTAAACGTTGACTCATGGTGGGACCTACTACGAGTTGTCCGTGACTGTGGACTCGACTATCGATAGATTATACACTCTGCAGAGGTAGCACACTGTACCCACACCACAGAACCCATGGCCTCGCACTCCCATTCGGGTGGACCAACGGCATTCCGACAAAACCCTTCCATTGCCATGACACTCCCCCGGCCACTCCGACCCAATCCCCAACGGGCTAGTCCCGGGTGGCCCCGTGTCTACCGAAGACACACCGACCACCGTTGTGGCCAAAACAATCCCACTCGGGGACCCGGTACCAAAATCTCAACAACGGGCACACAAGGTTACGCCTGCTTACCGGGCCAGGGTAAGCATGCCCATAACCTTCCCTAGTTGGAGGCACCGACCAGAGACATGTCAATGGACCGAATCAAGGCCTTCCCACAAAGGCAAATGTGGTTGCACTGGGAAAATCTCGATTCAGCGGCACCATGACCCAATCAACGATATATTCAAGTTGAGTTATATTCAGGTTCAACTTAAAATGAAAATGACCGGTGTCATAGCATGCCATGAAATGCAATACTACACATGCATCATATAATACGAAAATGACTGTTGTCAACCATATTCACACTAAGCATAAGCATCAACAACTTATCTTACTTTCCTGGTCTCACTTTAACAAAATATTTTTCAGCAAGTAACATTATTTTCTCATGCAAGAAAATAACTTCGATTAATTCCTCATATGCATAGCAAAGATTCTACCATCATCACCTCAAGCAAATCCTAATTTCTTTACCAATCAAGTTAGGTTCAAACATTCTGGAAATTAAGTAAAATGGCTACACCAACACTAAACAGGATATATTCTAGCAAATTTAACTATTTATTTATGCAAGAAAATAACTTTAAGCAATTATTCATACACATAACAACTCATTTTATCATTACCATAATTAGATCTTAGCCTCTTTACCAACTAAACTAGTTTCAAGGTTCTGTAAATGAAGCATAATACCAGCACACACTTTAATAGCATATAAATAACATAATAGTTATTTAAAATGCATGGATTAATCATTCAATTCATGTAAGAAATTCATTAATATTGAAATTTCACCATGAAAATATTGTTGTGTCTTGCCTTAGTGCAGATGAGGTTCACAAGCCTTCTAGTGATCCTCAAGACAAGACTCACCCTCTGAAAATAATTTTAAACAGAAGAAGAAAATATCAAGAACTCTTCTGAAAATCACCAGAAATTCTAGACAGCTCAGAAAAATCTCATTTTTGGTTAGCTGCTAGATTTCCTTGCAAAGAACATAATGCAAAAAGAATCAATTCATTTGGACTTACGGTTGAAAAGTTATGGCTGTTTGAAGCTCTCTTGAATTGAATGAAATTTGAATTTAAATAAACAGACTAGGGGGTGACATCGAAGGCATAAAGCCTCAGGGCGCCACCACTCGTACCGCTTCACGCGCGTACAGAGTGGTTGACTAGCGGGCCCCGCTAGTCAGGTGAGAAGGAGGAGAGAAGGAAACATGGGTAGGTCGCGGCTTCGTCGGAGCTCTCGCCGGCGACAAGGGCTCCTTGGCCAAAAGGGAGGGATCGAGAGAGGGGGTTGAGGCGCACCTGCCTGTACCCGTAGCGTAGCTAGGGGCAGTCGGATGGCGTCAGAATCTTCCTCGCAAATGGAGGCAGAGGGCGGGGGTCGCCGGAGATGAAGAAGACGACGAGCAAAGGCAGCTCCAGGGGCTCTAGGGGGAAGGCATGGCTTCTCCGGAGAGAGGCGGAGGCCCTAGAAGGATCGCCTTGGCCTAGGAGGGGCTGGAGCTACTGCGGCGACCAGAGGGGATCGCTGGCGAGCTCGAGCTCGAGGGCGGCGGCCCGCGGCCTGCCCGGCCGGGCTACGGCTTCCTACGTGTTTGTGGGGTGTGTGGGAGTGGTGGATGGTGCGCGAGGAGGCTGGGGGCGGCTCCATTTATAGGCGAGCGGAGAGGGGGGTTCGGGCTCCACCGATGGACACCTGTCCACGGCGCCCGGCGACGAGCGGCGTCAGCGAGAGGGGGAGAAGGCGACGCAGCTCACGCGGGAACTGTGGGCGAGCGGGGACGAGCACAGGAACGAGGAGATGGCGATGAGCACAGTGCGCACCGCACTGTTGGGTTGGCCGGACCATGCCCGTGCTCGCTGCGGCGAGCTCCGGTGTCGGCGAGCGCCAGGGAGCAATAAATGGCATTGAGACGATGATGGTGGCGAGGTTTGGCACGCTTAGGCAGGCGGGGAAGCGAGCACGCGAGCAACAAAGGCTCGGGCACGTTGATGAAGCCATGTACCTAGGGTAGGGTCATGGATCTGTCCAAGATACCCTCCCCAAGGACACCTCTAAAAGAACCAGAAGCAGTTGAAGAAAAATCATCATCCACTTGACCATGAAGCTATGTTCCACTCGACAGTCTTGAAGACACTCGATCGTATGGACAACCACTCGACTACCAGAAGATCTAGAGCCACTCCACTCTGCAACGGTCGGGATTTAAGTCATAGCCTTAATGGTCATTATGTACTTTTATTACAGGCGTTACCAGTAACGTCTCCATCTTTATGTACCTTAAACCCTTTGTAATTGAGGGCGGGAAGGGTCTGGCAAACTCTATATAAGCCACCCTCCTCCTCAGGAACAAGGGTTCGCACCCCCATAACACACACGCATATAATCCAGTCGACCGCCTCCGGGCTCCGAGGCGTAGGGCTGTTACTTCCTCCGAGAAGGGCCTGAACTCGTAAAACTTGCATGTACAACTCCTCCATAGCTAGGATCTTGCCTCTACATTCCTACCCCCCATTCTACTGTCAGACTTAGAACCACAACAGTTGGCGCCCACCGTGGGGAAGGTGTCTTAGCGACTTTTTGGAGAAGTTGCAATTTTTCCGATCCCCTTCATCATGGTTTCAGGCAGAGGTTTGGCTGAGGGCCGCGAGATCCATCTCGGCACGCTCGTGTTTGTCGCCGACGACTCCGCTTGGCTTCAGGAGGCTCCACTCGACGTCGACGCGCTCCTCATCCGCGGGGCAACGCACTTTCGCGCGGGCGTCCGCGGCGTCCTCCTGCGGCAGCCGTCGACCCAGTATTGGTCGGCTCCTGTGGCTTCCTCCATCCCTACGACCCGCCGGAGCAAACGTTCCGGTCGATCGAGGCTGCAACGGTGGGTGAAGCATGCGGTGGCTCACCAATCGGCCACCCCCTAAGTCGCGGCAATCGAGCCTGACGAAACTCTCTACCGCCTGTTCGATCTGTCGACTGGCTCCGTAGAGACTGCATCCGAGTGCGACAACAGCGATCCTGTGGCGGAAGTTTTGATGGTCAATGGACCATGCAGTCCTCCTGGCTTCACCCGTGAAGACGCAGGCGATGGGGGCGGTGATTCGTCGCGTGTTCATGAAGAGTACCGCCCTGAACCCCTCTCTTCGCAGCGGAGAGAAGAACTTCGCCGCCGAAACATGGATTCACTTCACACTCCTATCGTTGGAGAAACCCCTGAGGTCCAGGCCTTGAAGGAGCGCGCCTTGCCAACTTGGCTGAGCGCACTCGACTGGAGAACCTCCAGCGCAGACTCGACGAGCATGCTCGGCAGCGTGCTCCTGAATCCAGCCGACGTCAACTTTTTCCGCCTCCGACTCAGGTATACCGAACTCCATTCCAGAATCTCGCAGCTGCGGCCCGAATAGCAGAGTCAATTCAACCTTCCCAGTCAGAAGCTGGTCGGGGTTTGGTGCAGATCTGGGCCTTGCTCCGAGCCGCGGGTGAGCAGAACACAGTAGTATCTCAGTCGCGGAATAGGATTCACAGCAGATCTGTGGTTGCAGACACAGTCCAGTCGGCTCACAGCGCAAGATCGCCCCAGAGGCGTGAGGGACGTGAAGATCGACGAGATTAGTACAGAAACCGTGAGCAGTATGATCACCGAGTCGATCGCGATGATCATCGTCGAGTGCCCACACCTCCCCAAGGAGTGGGTCATACGTGCCTCGGCAACATGATGACAGGCATCCTCACGGTATTGGGCGAGGGATTCTAGTTGACCCCAGAGAGCCAGGATTTGATGAGAGATCTATTCTTGTTCAGGGCTTGGTCGACAGAAACAGAGCTCACCGAGAAGGTCATGACAGAGATCTACCAACCAGCAGCAGAGTGCATGTCTCAGGTCCGGAGTGCTTCAGTAGAGCCATCAGGGCTGCAGTGATTCCCCCCAACTTCAGGTTGGCGACTGGAGTCAGTAAGTTCACTGGTGAGTCCAAGCCTGATACTTGGCTTGAAGAGTACCGAGTGGCTGTTCAGATCGGTGGTGGCAATGATGAGGTGGCCATGAAACACCTACCTTTGATGCTAGAGGGCTCGGCCAGAGCGTGGCTGAATCAGTTAGCACCTAGTAGTATTTATACTTGGGAAGATCTTGCTCGAGTATTTGTTAGGACATTTGAAGGTACTTGCAAGCGGCCAGCGGGGTTGACAGAATTACAGTGTTGCATTCAGAAACCGAATGAAACTCTGAGGGATTATATCCAGAGATGGATCACATTGCACCACACGGTGGAGAATGTGTCTGATCATCAGGAAATTTGTGCCTTTAAAGAAGGCGTCAAATATCGGGAGTTGAATCTGAAATTCGATCGGACAGGAGATATGACTCTGACTCAGATGATGGAAATTGCCACCAAGTACGCCAACGGTGAAGAAGAAGACCGACTCCAGAGTGGCAAGCACAAAACAGTCGCCCATGAAACCGGAGGAGGAAACTCCAGTCGGAAGCAGAAGCGCAAAGCTGAGCCAACCGCTCCTGGTGAAGCCTTAGCCGTGACTCAAGGAAAGTTCAAGGGGAAGCCCAAAGGACCGTGGAACCCCAAGAAGGTAAAAGATCAAGATGGAAATGATGTGTTGGATTTACCATGTCACATTCACACCAAAAAAGATGAAGAGGGTAATTTCATTTACCCGAAGCATACCACTCGACAATGTTGACTCCTAATCTAGCAATTCCGAGAGAAACCACCCAAGGAAAAGGAGAAAGAAGCAGACAAGGTTGAGGATGAGGAAGAGGATGATGATGGTTATCCCCACGTGAATTCCACTCTGATGATTTTCGCT
The DNA here is from genome assembly GCF_003073215.2 of Triticum urartu. Classification (NCBI taxonomy): domain Eukaryota; kingdom Viridiplantae; phylum Streptophyta; class Magnoliopsida; order Poales; family Poaceae; genus Triticum; species Triticum urartu. The sequence goes on along the minus strand of NC_053027.1, from coordinate 222,913,961 downwards.
GATGTTGAGAGTAAGAGTCGATTGAAAGTCATCAATAGAGAAGTGAACATGGTTGCTCTGGTGACACCCAGTTATTTGAAGTGGTCCCAGACTGCCATTACGTTTGACCAGTCCGATCACCCAACGCACATAGCCACCCCTGGGAGGCAAGCGTTGGTGGTCGACCCAGTAGTCGAAGGCACCCGACTAACTAAGGTTCTGATGGATAGTGGCAGTGGCCTGAATATACTGTATGCAGAGATGTTGAAAGGAATGGGCATTCCAATGTCCAGACTCAGTGAAAGCAATATGAGTTTCCATGGGGTCATCCCCGGCAAGAAGGCTGCATCACTCGGCCAGATTGCTCTCGACGTGGTTTTTGGTGATTCCAAGAATTACCGCAAAGAAAGGATGACATTTGAAGTTGTGGATTTCCAGAGTGCCTATCATGCTATTCTGGGCAGGCTAGCTTATGCACGTTTTATGGCTCGACCATGTTACGTGTACCTCAAATTGAAGATGCCTGGTCCCAAAGGGGTGATCACTATCACTGATAGTCAGAAGAAGGCGGAAGAGTGCTTCCAGAAGGGCTCAAAGATCGTCGATGCACAAATGGCCATAGCTGAATTGCTGGAATATCAAAAAAATGCAGATCCGAGTGATTTGTTGCGAGCCAAGAAGCCTGCCTCGGATTCAGCATTCCAGTGGTCTGGCGAAACCAAGCCGATTCACATTCACTATACAGATCCCAATGCTGCTCCGACTCACATTTCAACAACACTCGACTCCAAATAGGAAGAAGCGCTCATCCAGTTCCTCCGTGAGAACTGGGACATCTTTGCATGGAAACCTTCGGACATGTCAGGTGTTCCCAGGGGACTGGCTGATCATCGTTTGCGAGTCGACCCAAAAGTGAAACCAGTCAAAGAACATCTTCGACGGTCCGCCGTACAGAAGAGGAAGGCAATCGGTGAAGAGGTGGCTCGGCTTCTGGCAGCTGAGTTTATCCGTGAGATTTACCACTCCGAGCGGTTAGCTAATGTTGTCATGGTCCCAAAGAAGGATGACTCACTTCGCATGTGCATCAACTTCAAACATATCAATCGGGCCTGCCCGAAAGATCACTTTCCTCTCCCTCGCATCGACTAAATAGTCGACTCGACTGCGGGGTGCGAGCGTTTGTCCTTTTTGGACGCTTATTCCGGGTACCAGCAGATCCGTCTGTACGGACCAGACGAGATAAAAACAGCTTTCATCACCCCATTTGGGTGCTTCTGTTATGTCACTATGCCATTCGGTTTGAAGAACGCTGGAGCTACATTCATGCGGATGACTCAGAAGTGCTTGCTCACTCAGATCAGTCGGAATGTGGAAGCATACATGGATGACATTGTGGTTAAGTCACGTAAAGGTTCCGACCTACTGGCTGACCTCGCTGAAACCTTTGCCAACCTCAGAAGGTATGATATCAAGCTTAATCCATCAAAGTGCATGTTTGGAGTTCCAGGCGGAAAATTACTCGGTTTTCTCATTTCTGAACGAGGGATCGATGCCAACCCAGAGAAAGTGGGTACCATACTCCGTATGAAATGCCCTGTGCGTGTGCACGATGTTCAGAAGCTTACTGGTTGCTTGGTCGACCTGAGTCGATTCATTTCTCGCCTCGTTGAAAAGGCACTGCCCCTTTACCGACTGATGAATAAGTCAGATAAGTTCGAGTGGACTCCTGAAGCTGATGCAGCATTCGCGGAGCTTAAAGCCCTGCTTTCCACCCAGCCGGTGCTTGCTGCTCCAATCAGCAAAGAGCCTTTACTGCTTTACATTGCAGCCGCTGGACAAGTCATCAATACAGTACTTACGGTCGAGCGGGAAGAAGAAGGAAAAGCTTACAAAGTTCAGCACCCAGTGTACTATGTCTCTGAAGTTTTGACTCCATCAAAGCAAAGATATCCACATTATCAGAAGCTTGTTTATGGGATTTATATGACCACGAAGAAGGTTGCACATTACTTCTCTAATCACTCCATTACAGTTATCAGCGATGCCCCATTATCAGACATTCTGAACAATAGAGATGCAACTGGTCGAGTGGCAAAATGGGCGATTGAACTTCTTCCCTTAGATATCAAGTTTGAGGCAAAGAAAACTATTAAGTCCCAGGCAATAGCAGATTTCCTCGCTGAGTGGATTGAATAGCAACTGTCGACTCAAGTTTACTCGGAGTACTGGACCATGTTCTTTGATGGTTTCAATATGCTGAATGGTTCCAGTGCTGGGGTGGTGTTGGTATCCCCCCGAGGAGACAAGCTCAGATATGTTCTCCAGATTCACTTTGATTCCTCCAATAACGAAGCAGAATATGAAGCACTCCTGTATGGATTACGTATGGCCATTTCACTCGGTGTCCGTTGCCTCATGTTTATGGCAACTCAGATTTGGTGGTCAATCAAGTGATGAAAGAATGGGACGTTAGAAGCCCAGCTATGACTGGTTACTGCAATGCGGTGAGGAAGTTGGAAAAGAAGTTTGAGGGGTTAGAGCTCCATCATATACCCCGTCTGAAAAATCAAGCAGCCGATGATTTGGCAAAGATAGGTTCCAAGAGAGAAGCCATTCCCAGCAATGTGTTTTTGGAACATATTCACACACCGACAGTTCAGGAAGATCCTTTCATGGAAGAGCCCCGCAACCTAAGAGCGCCACAGATCCGACTGAAGTCGAGGTCCCAGCCGTGGTCGATCTAATCATGGAGGTCCTGGTCATTACTCCCGACTGGACAGTGCCATACATTGCATACATCCTTAGGAAGAAACTCCCAAAGGACGAAGAAGAGGCTCGACAGATCGTCCGTCGATCCAAGGCCTTTACTGTGATAAGAGGACAACTGTTCAGGGAAAGCGTGACTGGAGCCAGTCAGAAATGTATAACGCCAGAAGAAGGTTGAATGATCCTCAATGACATCCACTCGGGGACCTGTGGTCACCATGCGTCCTCTCGGGCCATCGTGGCTAAAGCATACCGAGCCGGATTTTATCGGCCACGAGCAAATGAAATGGCGAAAGATATAGTCGAGAGGTGTGAAGGCTGCCAGTTTTACTCTGACATGTCTCACAAGCCAGCGTCAGCCCTGAAGACCATTCCCCTCGTCTGGCCCTTTGCTGTTTGGGGATTAGATATGGTTGCACCACTGAGAACTGGTAGGAGTGGCTTCACTCATGTGCTAGTAGCAGTCGACAAGTTTACCAAATGGATTGAAGCTAAACCTATCAAGAATCTTGAAGCCAGCACCGCTGTCAGTTTTATTAGGGAATTGACATTCAGATATGGAGTTCCACACAGCATCATCACTGACAACGGGTCGAACTTCGATTCTGATGAGTTTAGAGCTTTCTGCGCTTCTCAAGGCACACGAGTCGACTATGCTTCAGTCGCTCACCCGCAGTCGAATGGACAAGCAGAAAGAGCAAATGGCCTAATTCTCAAAGGACTGAAACCCCGACTGATGCATGATCTCAAACACGCAGCAGGCACTTGGGTCTATGAACTTCCATTAGTTCTTTGGGGTTTGAGGACAACTCCTAATCGGTCGACTGGACGAACTCCTTTCTTTTTGGTCTATGGAGCCGAAGCTGTTCTACCAAGTGACCTGCTCCACAACGCACCCCGAGTCGAGCTCTTCTCTGAAGAAGAAGCAGAGCAGGCCCGGCAAGATTCAGTCGATCTCTTAGAGGAGGAAAGAGAGATGGCCTTTATCCGATCGACCATTTATCAGCAAGACTTGCGTAGATTCCACGCCAGAAATGTGAGGGGTCGAGCCTTTCAAGAGGGAGACTTGGTTCTTCGAGTGGATCAACAGAAGCCACACAAGCTCACCCCTGCTTGGGAAGGCCCCTTCATCATCACCAGAGTTCTCCACAATGGAGCATACCATCTTTACAGTGTCGAGCATCAGAAAGACGAGCCACGAGCTTGGAATGTGGAACTGCTCCGCCCCTTTTATACTTAAGTACTCATTCGAATAAAGTGTAATAAGAAGTACCTTTGTAATTTGTTTATCAAAGACAAGAGCTTTATAGTCCTCTGGCATGATTTTGTTGCTTTCGTTTACGTCTGAAAACCCCCAGTGGGTGGCTTAGCTGTGAATCCGTTTCGCCTAAGTTTTCAAACAACCTACCGAGTGGTGAGCCAGCCTCCCACTCGGGGGCTTAGCTGCGAACCCGTTTTGCCTAAGTTTGTAAAATCCTACCGAGTGGTGAGCTAGCCTCCCACTCGGAGGCTTAGCTGCAGTCCAGTACTCGCCTAAGTTTTAAAAATCCTACCGAGTGGTGAGCAATCCTCCCACTCGGGGGCTTAGCTGCAGTCCGGTACTCGCCTAAGTTTGTAAAATCCTACCAAGTGGTGAGCCAGCCTCCCACTCGGGGGCTTAGCTGCAGTCCAGTACTCGCCTAAGTTTAAAAAATCCTACCGAGTGGTGAGCAATCCTCCCACTCGGGGGCTTAGCTGCAGTCCAGTACTCGCCTAAGTTTGTAAAATCCTACCGAGTGGTGAGCCAGCCTCCCACTCGGGGGCTTAGCTATAGTCCAGTACTCGCCTAAGTTTAAAAAATCCTACCGAGTGGTGAGCAATCCTCCCACTCGGGGGCTTAGCTGTAGTCCAGTACTCGCCTAAGTTTTAAAAATCCTACCGAGTGGTGAGCAATCCTCCCACTAGGGGGCTTAGCTGCAGTCCAGTACTCGCCTAAGTTTGTAAAATCCTACTGAGTGGTGAGCCAGCCTCCCACTCGGGGGCTTAGCTGCAGTCCAGTACTCGCCTAAGTTTAAAAAATCCTACCGAGTGGTGAGCAATCCTCCCACTCGGGGGCTTAGCTGCAGTCCAGTACTCACCTAAGTTTGTAAAATCCTACCGAGTGGTGAGCCAGCCTCCCACTCGGGGGCTTAGCTGTAGTCTAGTACTCGCCCGAGTTTAAAAAATCCTACCGAGTGGTGAGCAATCCTCCCACTCGGGGGCTTAGCTGCAGTCCAGTACTCGCCTAAGTTTGTAAAATCCTACCGAGTGGTGAGCAATCTTCCCACTCGGGGGCTTAGTTGCAGCCCAGTACTCGCCTAAGTTTGTAAAATCCTACCGAGTGGAGAGCTAGCCTCCCACTCGGGGGCTTAGCTGCAGTCCAGTACTCGCCTAAGTTTGTAAATTCCTACCGAGTGGTGAGCAATCCTCCCACTCGGGGGCTTAGCTGCAGTCTAGTACTCGCCTAAGTTTGTAAAATCCTACCGAGCGGTGAGCAATCCTCCCACTCGGGGGCTTAGCTGCAGTCGAGTACTCGCCTAAGTTTGTAAAATCCTACCGAGTGGTGAGCAATCCTCCCACTCGGGGGCTTAGCTGTAGTCCAGTACTCTCCTAAGTTTGTAAAATCCTACCGAGTGGTGAGCAATCCTCCCACTCGGAGGCTTAGCTGCAGTCCAGTACTCTCCTAAGTTTGTAAAATCCTACCGAGTGGTGAGCAATCCTCCCACTCGGGGGCTTAGTTGCAGTCCAGTACTTGCCTAAGTTTGTAAAATCCTTTCCTTAAGAGCTGCACCACAAATACAACGTACGCTCCACCCTTATCCTCAAGGATGGCCAGGCGCAGGTCGACTGCAACCTTCTCCTCCGAGCTACGCCACAAATACAACGTACGCTCCACCCTTGTCCGCAAGGACGACGAGGCGCAGGTCGACTGCAACCCTTTTCTCCGAGCTTCGCCACAAGTATAATGCGCACTCCATCCTTGTCCGCAAGGACGGCGAGGCGGAGGTCGACTGCAACCTTCTCCTCTGAGCTACGCCACAAATACAACGGAGCAGAGCCCAAAAGCAATTGCAAGTATACTCAAAAGCAGTTCAGATAAATCCTAAAGTTCCAAGCAACAAATCAAAAGTATCCGAGCATCAAGCCTGAAGGAGTTTAATGGTTACGACAACCACTCGGCATTCCGAGGCAAATTTAAGACAGGTTTAAATCTCATAGTTTGTTCACTCGGCAGGAGGAGGGCTGGCGGGTTCGACAAATTCGTCCAAGTCGATTCCATCTGTGATCCGAGTGGCAGCCGCGATGAAAGTCTCCATAAAGGACTGGAAGTCGTGCCTTTTGGTGTTGGCGACCTTGATCACCGCCACCTTGTCTTCATGAGCTTCCTTGCAGTGGACTCTGACCAAGGACAACGCCACGTCAGCACCACACCGGGCAGAGGACTTCTTCCATTCTTGCACTCAACTAGGAATCTCGTCGAGCCGAGCCATCAGAGATTCCAGGTCACTTTGAAGCGTCGCCCCGGGCCAGAGTGATGAGTCGATCCATGAAACTGCCACCTTCAGGCGTGCGAGATAACTTGTGACGCCGGCGACACGGGATTCCAGTCGGAGCACGTTCATGGCAGTCTCGTCGCAAACCAAAGAAACGATAGGGTCTAGACCAGTCTCGATCCTTTCGGTTTCCTCGTCAAAGTCTTGGCAGAATTCTGCAGTCAAAGAGTTAGTGAGTTGACTGGACAGGATTAACTTGCAAGCAGCGAAGCAGTCAGATTAAAAGGAGTACCTTCCAGCATGAGATAGAGCTTCTTGGCAAGAGTTCTCAGATAGGCTTCCGTGTCAGTTCTCTTACGGACCGGAGACTCCAGCTTTTCATTCAGGGCAATCTTATCCTTCTTCAGGCGACTTACTTCTCGATTGGACTCATTGAGACAGGTCTTCAGCTTGTTCACCTCCCCTTCCAACGCTTCGACCAAAGCCAGCTTCTGGTCTGCAAGGGCAGTCTTATCCCGAGCTTCCTTTTGTGCATCGGCAAGGTCTGAGTCCTTCTTCTCCAGAGCCAACTTCATTTTATCTGCAAAAGAAGCAATCGGATCAAACAAGAGATCAAAGAAATATCTTAAAATACGATCAACATGAACAGTCGATAGGCAGCAACCTTCCATACCAGCAGCTTCATCTTCGGCTTTCTTCATCTTTTGCTGGGCCAAATCCAAGTCGAGGTTGAGTTGCCTCTGCTTCTCCCCAAACTCGGCAAACTTACAAATGAGAGACAAGATTTCTGCAGGAGGTAAAAGACGTGTCAATCGACAAGATCAAAGGTTATTTACTTCCGAGTGAATAAAACTTAAAAGTTCACTTAGACCCCAGCCGACTGCCCGCAGTCGACTGCGGTCTCGGGGACTACACCTAGTGGGTGCACTTGACGTGCCCCCACTGGTTAACTATTCAGACCCCGGCCAACTGCCAGCAGTCGACTGCGGTCACGGGGACTACACCCAGTGGGTGCACTTGACATGCCCCAACTGGTTCAAATCTCATTCGACCGGCCCGCCCGGGTCGAGTGGAAGAAAAGAAAGAAAAAAAGAACTCAGACCCCGGTCGACTGCCCGCAGTCGACTGTTGTCTCGGGGACTACGCCCAGTGGGTGCACTTAGAGTGCCCCCACCGGTTCAGATCCTACTCGCCCAGACCGAGTGGAAGAGTACAAAAACCAAAGACAACAAAACACCCAGTGGGTGTACAGATTCGACACAAACAGTAAGAGATTGTATGGAAGAAAATATTTCGGGTAGCATATCCTAATAGAACAAGGTCAGTCGGAAGTTTACTTACCTGGACATTGGCCCGAAGAGCAGCACTGGCGTCGTAAGAAGCCTGGCTATGCTCGTGCACCGTCTTCATCCGCTCCATCATCACGTCAGCCTGACGGATGGCTTCCGCAGCCGTGTTCGACTGGTTTTCCGGAACATGGTAGTTGGTGAAGAAGGGGGCAGACAACCTAGGTGTGGAAGCTTGGAGCTCCGAAGCGTGAGTCTGGACGACTGAAGGGAACACTGGTTCAATCGACGGTGTGGGGCTCTCACTCGACAATGGTACAACGAAAGTTACAGAGGCCCCGCCTGCGTCTTCAGATTGCCAGGCGGTTGGTGTGGTCGTCGGTCCCTGTTGAGACGTCTTGCCAGCTGCTACCTTTTTGTTCTTTTTGGGCCTAGGGGTCACGTCTTCATCATCATCTGGAAGATTGATGACATTGGGTGGAGCTGCAGAGAAATCAGTCGACCCCGAGTGAACCGCTAGAATTTAATCGACCAAGTAATCAAGAACAAGATCATAAGAGTTTTTACCTGGGTTGGAGGTAACCGCGTCTTCCATCTCCTCATCTCGATATTGGTAGGAAGAAGTTCCAGACGTAGCAGCACTGCAAATGTCAACATTCAGTAGATTATGTTTCTGTTGCTCGATTTGGCCAAAAGAACAGATCACATGATTACCCGGAGATGGTGGGGACGGTCACTTTGATTCGGGGCAAAGCCTTCGGTGGTTTAGAGGAGGTGGCTTTCAATGCTTTTGGAGCAGGAGGCGGCACAATCTTGGGCTGTTTCGATATCTTCTCAGTCGGCGCTGGCGAAGAGGTCCGAGGGCGCTTCGAAGATGGCCCAGCCGGTGCAGCCGCCAGGACCGGGGTGCTCGCCGGGTCTTGAGCGTGCTTGCATCTTCTCTCTCTGCAAGGAGGCGAGTCGACCTCCTCGTCGTCACTCAAGTCGTCGCTCTCCTCGTCCTCCTCCGCATCCGAGTGCCACTCACCACTCTCGCCCCCGCTTGCCCCCTCCTCGACGTCTTGCTCCTGCACTCCATTGGGCATCGAGTACATATCAATAAGAGCCTGAAAAGACAATGAATGAAAGAAATACAGTCGACCGTCAACAAGGTGTTACACAGTGAATCAAGAAGATACTTGACAAAGCAGAATCATACATGTTCCGGCTGGCGCGAATGGTCGAATGGAATCACCCTCCTAGACCCCCGGGGATTATCTTTGTTGCCGGTGATCCGTCTCAGCCACTTCTCCACCGAGTCTTCACTGACGTCCTCCGGGTGGATTCGAGTGGAGTCCTCGAGTCCCGAGTACATCCACATCGGATGGTCACGGGCTTGAAGTGGTTGGATGCGTCGACTGAGAAAGACCTCCAGCAGGTCCATTCCAGTCACCCCGTCATGGACAAGTTGGACGACCCGCTCGACCAATGCCTTCACCTGCGCCTTCTCTTCCGGGATCACCCTCAAGAAGGAGGGCTTCTCCACTCAAGCCAAGGAAAAGGGGGGAAGTCCTGTCGACTGACCCGGGGTCGGCTGGTCCTTACAGTAAAACCAGGTCGACTGCCAGCCCTGGACCGAGTCAAGAAGGATCATAGCTGGGAAGGTGCTCTTATTCCTCATTTGGATTCCAAGGCCCCCGCACATCTAAATCACGTGTGTCCTCTCGTCACTCGGGTTGGCCTTCTTGATCGACTGGGAGCGGCAGGTGAATATGTGCTTGAAGAGACCCAGTGCGGTCGACAACCCAAGAAATTTTCGCACATCGACACAAAGGCAACAAGATACACTATGGTGTTTGGATTGAAGTGGTGGAGTTGAGCCCCGAAGAAGTTCAAAAAGCCACAAAAGAAAGGATGTGGAGGCAAAGTGAACCCTCGGTCGACATGGGTGGCGAGGAGAACACACTCACCCTCCAGCGGCCGCGGCTCGGTCTCGTTCCCCGGGAGCTGCGCCGATTCATGGGGGATCAATCCCCCCTCAACCAGGTCGTCGAGGTCATCCTGGCTGATCGTCGAGCGGATCCAACCGCCCTGGATCCAGCCCGGCGGCAGGCCGGACCTTGACGAGGATCCGCCCCGGCTGGTCCTCTTTCCTTTGGCTTTCGCGGTCGCCTTCTTCGTGCGCTCCAACGCCACCGTCTTCTCCTTTCCCATGGCAGCGGACTGAATCCGAGCAAGGCTATGACGCCGAGAGCGGAAGCGGGCGCAGCGGAGAAATCTGAGGAAGAAGAAAGAGAATGAGGGCGCACTGTTCAAAGGCCCGGTTCGATGCCTTTTATAAGGTCACTTTCGAGTGGCTGACTTGTAGGCCCGAACGATCTAAACAAATCCCGCAACAGTCGCGCGTGTGATACGTGGTGAAAAAGGTGGCGCGGGAATCGAGGCGACCTGCCTAATCCATCCTGATTACCACGGCCTTGCCAGTCCAGCGCGCTTCCCGAAATTCGAATCCCGCAAAATCCGCGGACAGCAGGACAACTTGTTAGACGGAAGACATCCTCCGCATCATCATTCGGAACTCTACCTTAAAAGTTCACTCGACAAAAAACTAAGAATGGATCAAGGCAACTGAAAAAGAAGTTGGTGTCATCGCCTCGGTTCATTGATCCCGAACAAGATGTATTCATAGCAACAAAAAATGAGTCAGAAGCATTCTCAACTCCTTCCTCACTCAAACCCTGATCCATTCGGGGGCTAATGATGAAGCCATGTACCTAGGGTAGGGTCATGGATCTGTCCAAGATACCCTCCCCAAGGACATCTCTAAAAGAACCAGAAGCAGTCGAAGAAAAATCATCATCCACTCGACCATGAAGCTATGTTCCACTCGACAATCTTGAAGACACTCGACCGTATGGACAACCACTCGACTACCATAAGATCTAGAGCCACTCCACTCTGCAACGGTCAGGATTTAAGTCATAGCCTTAATGGTCATTATGTACTTTTATTACAGGCGTTACCAGTAACGTCTCCATCTTTATGTACCTTAAACCCTTTATAACTGAGGGCGGGAGGGGTCTGGCGAACTCTATATAAGCCACCCCCCTCCTCAAGGAGAAGGGTTCGCACCCCCTGTAACACACACGCATATAATCCAGTCGACCGCCTCCGGGCTCTGAGACGTAGGGTTGTTACTTCCTCCGAGAAGGGCCTGAACTCGTAAAACTCGCGTGTACAACTCCTCCATAGCTAGGATCTTGCCTCTACATTCCTACCCCCATTCTACTTTCAGACTTAGAACCACGACACGCATCGTAGAGCGCGTCGGCTGCATGCCAGCACGCCTGGATGAACGCGGTCACCGCGTGAACTATGACCTCATGCTGACCTAAGCCCAAACTCCATGTCTGGCACGTTGTTCATGGTAGTTTTGAATGTTACCATGCCTTGTTTTGGCTCCAGGTGCAGTAGAGAAGATTTCACATGCCAGGTAAGCTTCTGATTAGTAACTTTGAGGTGTTACTGAGGTTAAATGGCTGGGAGTTGGGGGTTGTGCTTTGGAGGCTAGCCATCATCTACTAAGGTGATGATGCACAAGAAAATTCAGGCACAGGGGAGCAAGTAAAATGGTAGTTGTTGTAGAAACCACCATTTCTGTCCAGAACAGAAAATATTTTCTGTAGCTAAAATATTCCAAAAAGTGATGAAATATTTTTGCTCGGGAAGGTGCCCTAGGGTTCAAAGAATATTTGGGAATTTTCTCAGATTTTTGTGGGCCATAAAAATGAGAGTTGCTTTGGAGCTCATTGAACTAGGTAGGGTTTTAGAGAAGAAAATGAATATTTTTCATTTAAGAAAAATATTCCCAAGATTATTTTGAGATGGATCATAAGGGGAATGATGATTAGAGAGGGGAATGATGCACTTGGGTGAAAGCCAAGGGTACCCAAGTGTTTAAGTCCATATGAAAAGATTCAGAAACCCCAACTTTCAAAATAAATCCAAATGAAAATCAGGCAAATAAGAGAGGGCAAAATCAGGCTGTCACAAACCTCCCCCACTTAGAATGAATCTCGTCCTCGAGATTCGGTTGCTTGGGAAAACCACTCTGGATAATGAGCCCTTAGGAATTCTTCCCGCTCCCAAGTTGATTCTGACTCTATGTGATGCTCCCACTGAACCTTGTAAAATTTTCTCACTTTACTGCGAGTGACCCTTTCCATCTGATCCAAAATTCTATATGTTCTTTCTTCATAGGTCAAATCATTTACCAACTCTACCTCAGCCATAGCAATTCTTTTCTCAGGCGGGGATATGCAACGCCTTAGTTGTGAAACATGAAACACGTTATGCACGTCTGCCAATTCAGTGGGTAGTTCCAACTGATATGCAACAGTACCCACTCGGGACATAACCGGGAATGGACCAATAAACCTGGGTGCCAACTTTCCACGGGTCTGAATATCTTGACTCTTTTCATAGGGGTGACTCGGAGGGATACGTGTTCTCCGGGTTCAAAATTGATCTGTCTATGCTTTGCATCATAATAACTTTTCTGTCGAGATTTGGCCAATTGCAATATGTCTTTTATTTCCTTAACTTGCTTCTCATCTTCCATCATGAGATCTGTTCCAAAGATACGGCTATCTTCAGTTTGAGACCAATTTAATGGAGTGCGGCACTTACGGCCATACAGAGCTTCATACGGTGACATCTTTAGACTGGTCTGGAAGCTGTTGTTGTAAGAAAACTCGGCATATGGCAAGCAATCTTCCCATTTAGTTCCTTGGACTAAAGCACAGGCTCGCAACATATCTTCTAGTATTTGATTTACCCGCTCTGTATGTCCATTGGTCTGAGGATGATAAGCAGTACTATATTTCAGCACTGTCCCCAAGGCTTGATGGAGACCAAAAAGCGGAGGTAAACAAGGAACCTCGGTCGAAAGTGATGGTTCGAGGTACTCCATGCAGACTGACGATTCTGGATACATATAGCTGTGCAAGTTGATCTGCTCGATATTTGGTGCTGATCGGAATGAAGTGAGCAACCTTGGTTAAGGTGTCCACTATGACCCAGATTGCATCATTTCCTCTCTAAGTCTTAGGCAATCCCGTAATGAAATCCATACAAATGTCTTCCCATTTCCATTGCGAAACCGGCAGCGGTTGGAGGAGTCCGGCTGGCTTCTGATGCTCTGCCTTCACCTTGTTGCATATGTCGCAACAGGCCACAAAATAGGCAATGTCTTTCTTCATTCCATCCCACCAAAATATTTGTCTAAGGTCCTCATACATTTTCATGCCTCCCGGATGACTGGAATATGAGGATTCATGTGCTTCCGACAGGATTCTCTTCTTTAAGTCCGGCTGATTGGGTACACATATCCATCCACGGAATCGGAGAGTACCGAATTTTTCCTTGGAGAAATTTGGGGTCTGCCCTGCCATCGGGCTCTTGGCATGCTTCTGCAGTTTGATGTTAGCTGGCTGAGCCTTGCAGATCTCTTCCTCAAGTGTGGGGGTAATTTCCAAAATATTAGCGAGGCCAGCATCCACTATGACCAGGTTGAGCTGAGCGATCTCCTCTTGGAGTTTGAGAGGCAATGATTTCGATATGACATTTAAGCTGACAGGCTTCCGACTGAGGGCATCAGCAACCACGTTGGCCTTTCTCGGGTGGTAATTTATTCCAAGATCATAATCCTTGACCAACTCTAGCGATCTTCGTTGACGGAGATTTAAATCCGGTTGAGTAAATATGTATTTAAGGCTTTTATGATCGGTAAAAATTTGGCACCTTTTTCCAATGAGATAGCGTCTCCAAATTTTTAGCGCATGAACCATCGCAGCCAATTCCAAATCATGAGTACGATAAGGCCGTAGCTATCGCGATGCATATGCTACTACCTTTCCATCTTGCATAAGTATGCAACCGAGGCCTTGCCTGGAGGCGTTACGATACACATCAAAGCTGCGATAAATGTCTGGGAGAGTCAATGCAGGTGCGGTTGTCAGCCGTATCTTTAGCTCATTAAAACTTTTCTCACAGTCCTCCGTCCATTCAAACTTCTTATCCTTTTTGAGCAGCTCTGTCATGGGTTTAGCAATCTTGGAAAACCCTTTAATGAAACGACGGTAATATCCAGATAATCCGAGAAAACTCCGGATCTGTGTCACTGTCGTGGGAGGCAACCAATCGAGCACATCTTTTACTTTTCTCGGGTCCACGGCTATACCCTCAGCGGATAGTACATGTCCGAGAAACCCAACTTGCTTTATCGAAAACTCACATTTACTGAATTTGGCGTAAAGTTGATGGTCGCGGAGTCGTTGTAGCACTGCTTGGAGGTGATCCTTGTGCTCGTCTTCACCCTTGGAGTAAATGAGGATGTCATTGATGAAGACTACCACGAATTTGTCGAGGAAGTCCATGAATACTTTGTTCATCATATGCACGAAGAAAGCAGGGGCATTGGTGAGACCAAAGGACATCACTGTATATTCATAAAGACCATACCGAGTAGTGAATGCGGTCTTAGGAATATCTTCCTTTTTAATTTTGAGCTGATGATATCCGGTCCGTAAATCGATCTTAGAGAATACCTTAGCCCCACTAAGCTGATCAAACAAATCATCAATCCTTGGCAGCGGATATTTATTTTTGATGGTGACCTCATTCAGCTGACGGTAATCTATGCACATGTGGAGGCTGCCATCCTTTTTGTCCACGAAAATAGCGGGTGATCCCCATGGTGAAGAGCTGGGACGAATGTTTCCTTTTTGGAGCAGTTCATCAAGCTGTTTCTTTAGCTCCACTAATTCTGATGAAGGCACCCGGTAATACTTCTTGTATAACGATGCAGTTCCAGGCACAAGATCTATTGCAAATTCCAGTTCTCGGTCTGGTGGCATGCCTGGCAGTTCTTTTGGAAATACATCAGGGTACTCGTTGACCACATGAATTAATTCCAACTCAGCCACAATGGTGAAAACCAATTCTTGCTTGGATATATTCTTGCGAGCATAGAATTTGGTAGTCTGCCCATTTAGACTGGTTAAAGTGACTTCTCGTGTTGCGCAGTTTATATAAACTTGATATTGGGTCAACCAATTCATACCCAATATAATATCCAACTTTTCAGACTCAATAATTATCAGAGAGGTTGGAAAGTAGACTCCGTTGATATTGATTTCCAGATCACGCAGACCATGTTGCTCTTGATTAGAGATCCCGGGGTTTGTACCAGCATATTTTTTTCCCAAAAGTGTACAAGGAAATTTATTTTGGGCAGCAAAACTCCGAGAAATAAAAGAATGGGAAGCCCCAGAGTCAAATAAAATTATGACATGTATGTCATTAACAGAAAACATACCAATGACGACTTCGGGGTTCTCTTGTGCTTCATGGGCTGAGAGATGATGCACGTGCCCAGTAATGTTTTGCTGGGTCGGGCATGAGTCTATAAAGTTGACTTGTGGCCTGAATGGGGCATCCACCTTGTTGTTCTTGGGGCACTGTTTGGCATAATGTCCGTTCTGCCCACAAATGAAGCACGAATTGTTGCGCTGACGCTCCTCACGTATTGGGTTGGTCATGACATTCTTGACTTGAGTGGTGGCCTTGTTAACATTCTGTTGCCAATTGGGCTTGTATTCCACCCAAGGGTGGTGCCAGGTTCAAGCCTTTTGCACTGGTTGCCCATCCTTCTTTGGCTCAAACTTACGCTTGTTGTCGTTGTTGGCAGGCCTATTATCTGATATAAGCTTGTGCTCCCGTTCAGCAATGAAAGCCTTGTTTACTAGAGTTTGGAAATCTAGGAAGTCAAACATACTGAGAGTACACCGAAGTTGCGGATTTAAGCCTCCAAGAAATCTGTCAATCTTCCTTTCTGCGGTGGCCACGTCATAAAGGGAGTAACAGGCCAGGTGATTGAATTTTTGCAAATATTCACCCACAGACTGATTTCCTTGGACGAGTACAAGAAATTCATGTTGCTTAACCTTCATAACTCCAGTAGGGATATGATGTTTCCGGAACTGATCCTTAAATATTTCCCAGGTGATTTCTTCATCAGCAGGCCACATGGCTTTTGTATTTTCCCACCATATGGCAGCAGTGCCTTCAGGATAATGAGTTGCAAATGGAACTTTATCATTTTCTTCAGTACAAGCAATCTCAAGCTTTTTCTCAATGGTACGCAACCAATCGTCTGCATCCAATGGGTCAACAATCTGACTAAAATTGGGTGGCTCGGTCCTTTGAAAATCTGACAGCTTTGAGTAATGACCGTTCTGATTTCCATTCTGTCCAACCATAGCTTGCACACTTCTTAATATTTCAAGCAGATCATTGTTCCTTCTTTCCTCAAACATACGCAGAATTTGCTTGGTGGAGGGCGGATTTGGCGGTGGAGGCGGTGGCGGAACGTACGGCTCGGGAGAATGTCCTGCCTGTCGTGCGGAACGACGAACAGGAGTTCCCTCATGAACGTTGCTACTACTGCCTCCCCACGTCATCCTATTGTGGATTTTTCCCAAGACAACGCAATCGAGATGAGAAACATCCAATAATAAATTTGGGGAAAAGCCAGCGACAAATCCCAGAAGAAAGCAAAAGAGCGAAGAAAATACGGCGAATAAAGTCCCAATATAATTATACATAGGCTCATACATGAAAGATAAACAACATGACATGTTCAACTACTCTCATACATGCAATGAAACATCATGACTCGTATGACTACATCCATACATCATCCGGACAACTGCGAATACTCTGAGATACTACTGCTCTGCTGGTGCTGCGGTGTCCTCCCCTGAAGCGGACTCGGATCCTGAACTGACATGGTTAACGGAAACCTCCATGTTAAAGGTAACACGACGACGCTGCCTCGAGGGCTCTCCCTCAGGGGCAGGGGCAGGATGAAGCATCGGGGCTGTAGGAGTGGTGAGAAGTGAAGCCCACTCAGCAGGAGTAGTGAGAGGGTTCATCGATGAGGTGCCTGAGCTACTCCGGCGAGTAACCGGTGAAACAGGGGAACTAGAACTGGCTGGAATATAGGGAGTAAATCCCAGAGAAGATGGAGTAGTGGCAGATCTAGTGGTGACCAAAGCAGCGGCTAAAGCAGTACGGGCACAAGTCAGCTCTCGAGCCAGCTCGTGGATCATAAGATAGCTAGCAGTGACATAATGAGCAAGGTGGCTAGCAACACTATCAGACTCTGGATCAATGATCTAGAAGCGGACACTACCATTGTCGTGCAGAGAAGGGTAGTAAAAGAAACCTGGATGGTTTTGCATTCGGATCTCGTTGTAGTGAAGCTCAATAAGGACCTCGAATGCAGCAAACTGGACGGCCTGAGAAGCGGTAGAGGCGTAACCGCTCCGAGAAGTACGAGTGTAAGAGCCGGAATCGGAAATAGTGCGTAGAGTAACCACTGCGTGATACTCATACACTGAATCAGCTAGACGCTACCAGTACACACGATAGACTGGATCGTCTCCGAGGGGGTACAGCCGACGCCACATGTTGCAAAGAAGGTGCGGTGATGTGTACGGCATCAGCTGCAACTGGCACGGATGCGGCACCGGAGCCATCTACACTCACAACCATTAGAAGTTTAGCATAAAAATATAAATCAAGTGCATGCAATGCAACAATCAGCTACATTAGCTACCGACGCTCAACTAAAACTCGTATCTAACGTCGAGTTAACATGTCGTAGTCTAGCGTGGCCTGCAGTCAGTGCGGCTCTGATACCAAGCGTTGTGGCACCCCGGCTCAGAGCGACCGGTTTACCCTGCATTGCCAGCCCAGAGACCATGTCTTCTGGCAACACACAACATCTTGGTACAGAAAACAACTACTTTATTGATGCTAGCAGGTCGGAGTTTACATTACAACAGATGTCGAGGCCGAGCAGCAAACACGGTGCGGCTGAACAATATGTACATTATTTAGTGAACATAATGGGGCCTCGATCATATCAACTATGCGGCAGCGGAACAACGTCGTAGCGGTAACTCCATAGCACAGGGACACCGATGTAGACACGATCTAGACTCGAGCAGCGCCCCTTTCCAACGCGACTTTCCTGAAATCTGGCATGACACGCCAGGTCAGTACATTGAATGTACTTGCAAGCTCACAACAGGCATAATCATAATGACAAACAATATCATGATATTTAACCAATTAATAATGCAATAATGTTCAAAAATGTTGTGCTCATGCTCTTGGGATAAACATCCCTCGGGACCAACTTACCAACTGTGATCGTTCTCGGATCACAAAACAAACCACCATCATGCTCTTAACCAGAGTAACTTGTGATCCTTATGGCGATCACCACCACACCACCATCGTGGTATTAACCAGAGTAACTCGTGATCCTTTCGACAATCACCACCACACCACCATCGTGGTCTTAACCAAAGTAACTCGTGATCCTTCCGACGATCACCACCACGACCCATATTGGGTCTCGAACAGCTCGATGGCCTTTCTGCCATCATCATCAGTGCAATGATCATAACTTAGTGTGCATGTTTATTAAACATTGACTCATGGTGGGACCAACTACGAGTTGTCCATGATCGTGGACTCGGCTATCGATAGATTATACACTCTGCAGAGGTAGCACACTGTACCCACACCACAGAACCCATGGCCTCGCACTCCCATTCGGGTGGACCAACGGCATTCCGACAAAACCCTTCCATTGCCATGACACTCTCCCGGCCACTCCGACCCAATCCCCAACGGGCTAGTCCTGGGTGGCCCCGTGTCTACCAAAGACACACCAACCACCGTCGTGGCCAAAACAATCCACTCGGAGACCCGGTACCAAAATCTCAACAACGGGCACACAAGGTTATGCCTGCTTACCGGGCCAGGGTAAGCACGCCCATAACCTTCCCTAGTTGGAGGCACCGACCAGAGACATGTCAATGGACCGAATCAAGGCCTTCCCACAAAGGCAAATGTGGTTGCACTGGGAAAATCTCGATGCAGCGGCACCATGACCCAGTCAACGATATATTCAAGTTGAGTTATATTCAGGTTCAACTTAAAATGAAAATGACAGGTGTCATAGCATGCCATGAAATGCAATACTACACATGCATCATATAATACGAAAATGACTGCTGTCAACCATATTCACACTAAGCATAAGCATCAACTACTTATCTTACTTTCCTGGTCTCACTTTAACAATATATTTTTCAGCAAGTAACATTATTTTCTCATGCAAGAAAATAACTTCGATTAATTCCTCATATGCATAGCAAAGATTCTACCATCATCACCTCAAGCAAATCCTAATTTCTTTACCAATCAAGTTAGGTTCAAACATTCTGGAAATTAAGTAAAATGGCTACACCAACACTAAACAGGATATATTCTAGCAAATTTAACTATTTATTTATGCAAGAAAATAACTTTAAGCAATTATTCATACACATAACAACTCATTTTATCATTACCATAATTAGATCTTAGCCTTTACCAACTAAACTAGTTTCAGTTCTGTAAATCAAGCATAATACCAGCACACACTTTAACATCATATAAATAACATAATAGCTATTTAAAATGCATGGATTAATCATTCAATTCAAGTAAGAAATTCATCAATATTGAAATGGCACCATGAAAATGTTGTTGTGGCTTGCCTTAGTGCAGATGAGGTTCACAAGCCTTCTGGTGATCCTCAAGACAAGCCTCACCCTCTGAAAATAATTTTAAACACAAGAAGAAAATATCAATAACTCTTCTGAAAATCACCAGAAATTCTAGACAGCTCAGAAAAATCTCATTTTTGGCGAGCTGCTAGATTTCCTTGCTTGCAAAGAACATAATGCAAAAAAATCAATTCATTTGGACTTACGGTTGAAATGTTATGGCTGTTTGAAGCTCTCTGGAATTGAATGAAATTTGAATTTAAATAAACAAACTAGGGGGGTGACGTCGAAGGCGTAAAGCCTCAGGGCGCCACCACTCATACCGCTTCACGCGCGTACAGAGTGGTTGACTAGCGGGCCCCACTCGGAGGAGTAAATGGCGTTGAGACGATGATGGTGGCGAGGTTTGGCACTGTTACGCAGGCGGGGAAGCGAGCACGCAAGCAACAGAGGCTCGGGCGCGTCGCACGCGTCGGCTACATGCCAGCACGCCTGGACGAACGCGGTCACCGCGTGAACTATGACCTCATGCCGACCTAAGCCCAAACTCCATGTCTGGCATGTTGTTCGTGGTAGTTTTGAATGTTACCACGCCTTGGTTTGGATCCAGGTGCAGTAGAGAAGATTTCACACGCCAGGTAAGCTTCTGATCAGTAACTTTGAGGTGTTACTGGGGTTAAATGGCTGGGAGTTGGGGGCTGTGCTTTGGAGGCTAGCCATCATCTACAAAGGTGATGATGCACAAGAAAATTCAGGCACAGGGGAGCAAGTAAAATGGTAGTTCTGTAGAAACCACCATTTCTGTCCACAATAGAAAATATTTTCTGTAGCAAATATATTCCAAAAAGTGATGAAATATTTTTGCTCAGGAAGGTGCCCTAGGGTTCAAAGAATATTTGGGAATTTTCTCGGATTTTTGTGGGCCATAAAAGTGAGGGTTGCTTTGGAGCTCATTGAACTAGCTAGGGTTTTAGAGAAGAAAATGAATATTTTTCATTTAAGAAAAATATTCCCAAGATTATTTTGAGATGGATCAGAAGGGGAATGATGATTAGAGAGGGGAATGATGCACTTGGGTGAAAGCCAAGGGTACCCAAGTGTTTAAGTCCATATGAAAAGATTCAGAAACCCCAACTTTCAAAATAAATCCAAATGAAAATCAGGCAAATAAGGGAAAAATCAGGCTGTCACAATCACCACGATCAAGATTCAACAAAAATAGACCACTCATCAAGGGTGCATGACCATAAAAGATATTACTCATATAAATTGAACAACCATTATTCTCTGATTTAAATGAATAACCGTTTCGCATCAAACAAGATCCAGATATAATGTTCAGGCTCAACGCTGGCACCAAATAACAATTATTCAGGTCTAAAACTAATCCCGAAGGTAGATGTAGAGGTAGCATGTCGACGATGATCACATCGACCTTGGAACCATTTTCGACGCGCACCATCACCTCGTCCTTAGCCAGTCTTCGTTTAATCCGTAGCCCATGTTTCAAGTTGCAAATATTAGCAACAGAACCAGTATCAAATACCCAGGCGCTACTACGAGCATTAGTAAGGTACACATCAATAACATATATATATCAAATATAACTTTGTTCACTTTGCCATCCTTCTTATTCGCCAAATACTTGGGGCAGTTCCGCTTCCAGTGACCAGTCCCTTTGCAGTAGAAGCACTCTGTTTCAGGCTTAGGTCCAGACTTGGGCTTCTTCCCGGGAGTAGCAACTTGCTTGCCATTCTTATTGAAGTTCCCCTTCTTTCCTTTGCCCTTTTCCTGAAACTAGTGGTCTTGTTAACCATCAACACTTGATGCTCCTTCTTGATTTCTACCTCCGCAACTTTGAGCATTGCGAAGAGCTCAGGAATAGTCTTTTCCATCCCTTGCATATTATAGTTCATCACGGAGCCTTTGTAGTTTGGTGTTAGTGATTGAAGAACTCTGTCAATAACACTATCATCCGGAAGATTAACTCCCAGCTGAGTCAAGTGGTTATGGTACCGAGACATTCTAAGTATGTGTTCACTGACAGAACTGTTCTCCTCCATCTTGCAGCTACAGAACTTGTTGGAGACTTCTTATCTCTCAACTCGGGAATTTGCTTGAAATATTAACTTCAACTCCTAGGACATCTCATATGGTCCATGACGTTCAAAACGTCTTTGAAGTCCCGATTCTAAGCCGTAAAGCATGGCACAGTAAACTATCGAGTAGTCATCAGGTCGAGCTTGCCAGATGTTCCCAACGTCAGCAGTTGCTCCTGCAGCAGGCCTTGCACCTAGCGGTGCATCAAGGACGTAATTCTTCTATGCAGCAATGAGGATAATCCTGAAGTTACGGACCCAGTCCATGTAGTTGCTACCATCATCTTTGAACCTAGCTTTCTCTAGGAACGCATTAAAATTCAAGGGGACGGTATCACGGGCCATTGATCTACAACATAGTGTTGGAAATATGCCCTAGAGGCAATAATAAATTAGTTATTATTATATTTCGTTGTTCATGATAATCGTTTATTATCCATGCTAGAATTGTATTGATAGGAAACTCAGATACATGTGTGGATACATAGACAACACCATGTCCCTAGTAAGCCTCTAGTTGACTAGCTCGTTGATCAATAGATGGTTACGGTTTCCTGACCATGGATATTGGATGTCGTTGATAACGGGATCACATCATTAGGAGAATGATGTGATGGACAAGACCCAATCCTAAGCCTAGCACAAAGATCGTGTAGTTCGTATGCTAAAGCTTTTCTAATGTCAAGTATCATTTCCTTAGACCATGAGATTGTGCAACTCCCGGATACCGTAGGAGTTCTTTGGGTGTGCCAAACGTCACAACGTAGCTGGGTGGCTATAAAGGTACATTACAGGTATCTCCGAAAGTGTCTGTTGGGTTGGCACGAATCGAGACTGGGATTTGTCACTCCGTGTAAACGGAGAGGTATCTCTGGGCCCACTCGGTAGGACATCATCAAAATGTGCACAATGTGATCAAGGAGTTGATCACGGGATGATGTGTTACGGAACGAGTAAAGAGACTTGCCGGTAACGAGATTGAACAAGGTATAGGGATACCGATGATCGAATCTCGGGCAAGTACAATACCGCTAGACAAAGGGAATTGTATACGGGATTGATTAAGTCCTTGACATCGTGGTTCACCCAATGAGATCATCGTGGAACATGTGGGAGCCAACATGGGTATCCAGATCCCACTGTTGGTTATTGACCGGAGAACGTCTCGGTCATGTCTGCATGTCTCCCGAACCCGTAGGGTCTACACACTTAAGGTTCGGTGACGCTAGGGTTATAGAGATATTAGTATGCGGTAACCCAAAATTTGTTTGGAGTCCCGGATGAGATCCTGGACATCACGAGGAGTTCCGGAATGGTCCGGAGGTAAAGAATTATATATAGGAAGTGCTATTTCGGCCATCGGGACAAGTTTCGAGGTCATCGGTATTGTACTGGGACCACCGGAAGGGTCCCGGGGGTCCACCGGGTGGGGCCACCTGCCCCGGGGGTCCACATGGGCTGTAGGGGGTGCGCCTTGGCCTACATGGGCCAAGGTCACCAGCCCCAAGAGGCCCATGCGCCAAGACAAGAGAAAAAGGGGAGAGTCCTAAAAGGGGAAGGCACCTCCGAGGTGCCTTGGGGAGGATGGACTCCTCCCCCCCTTGGCCACACCCTTCCTTGGAGGAAGGGGCAAGGGCTGCGCCTCCCCTCTCTCCCTTGGCCCTATATATAGTGGGGAAAAGGAGGAGCAACCATACCTAAGGCCTGGCGCCTCCCTCTCCCTCCCGTGACACATCTCCCTCCTCCCGCAGCGCTTAGCGAAGCCCTGTTGGAATCCCGCTACTTCCACCACCACGCCGTCGTGTTGTTGGATCTCCATCAACCTCTCCTTCCCCCTTGCTGGATCAAGAAGGAGGAGACGTCGCTGCTCCGTACGTGTGTTGAACGCGGAGGTGCCGTCCGTTCGGCGCTAGGATCATTGGCGATTTGGATCACGACGAGTACGACTCCATCAACCCTGTTCTCTTGAACGCTTCCGCGCGCGATCTACAAGGGTATGTAGATCCACTCCTCCCTCGTTGCTAGATGACTCCATAGATAGATCTTGGTGACACGTAGGAAAATTTTGAATTTATGCTACGTTCCCCAACAGTGGCATCATGAGCTAGGTCTATGCGTAGTTACTATGCACGAGTAGAACACAAAGTAGTTGTGGGTGTTGATTTTGTTCAATATGCTTGCTGTTACTAGTCTTATCTTGATTCGGCGGCATCGTGGGATGAAGCGGCCCGGACCGACCTTACACGTACTCTTACGTGAGACTGGTTCCACTGACTGACATGCACTAGTTGCATAAGGTGGCTAGCGGGTGTCTGTCTCTCCCACTTTAGTCGGATCGGATTCGATGAAAAGGGTCCTTATGAAGGGTAAATAGCAATTGGCATATCACGTTGTGGTTTTTGCGTAGGTAAGAAACGTTCTTGCTAGAAACCCATAGCAGCCACGTAAAACATGCAAACAACAATTAGAGAACGTCTAACTTGTTTTTGCAGGGTATGCTATGTGATGTGATATGGCCAAAAGGATGTGATGAATGATATATGTGATGTATGAGATTGATCATGTTCTTGTAATAGATGATCATGGAGCCCCAAGATGGAGATCAAAGGAGCTATATGATATTGGCCATATCATGTCACTATTATTTGATTGCATGTGATGTTTATCATGTTTATACATCTTATTTGCTTAGAACGACGGTAGTAAATAAGATGATCCCTCATTACAATTTCAAGAAGTGTTCTCCCCTAACTGTGCACCGTTGCTACAGTTTGTCGTTTCGAAGCACCACGTGATGATCGGGTGTGATAGATCCTTACGTTCACATACAACGGGTGTAAGACAGTTTTACACATGCAAAACACTTAGGGTTAACTTGACGAGCCTAGCATGTGCATAGACATGGCCTCGGAACACAGAAGACCGAAAGGTCGAGCATGAGTCGTATGGTAGATACGATCAACATGAAGATGTTCACTGATGATGACTAGTCCGTCTCACGTGATGATTGGACACGGCCTAGTTGACTCGGATCATGTAATCACTTAGATGACTAGAGGGATGTCTATCTGAGTGGGAGTTCATAAGATGAACTTAATTATCCTGAACATAGTCAAAAGATCTTCGCAAGTTATGTCGTAGCTCGCGCTTTAGTTCTACTGTTTAGATATGTTCCTGGAGAAAAATTAGTTGAAAGTTGATAGTAGCAATTATGCGGACTAGGTCCGTAAACTAAGGATTGTACTCATTGCTTCATAGAAGGCTGATGTCCTTAATGCACCGCTCAGTGTGCTGAACCTCGAACGTTGTCTGTGGATGTTGCGAACATCTGACATACACATTTTGATAACTACGTGATAGTTCAGTTAAACAGTTTAGAATTGAGGCACCAAAGACGGTTTTTGAAACGTCGCGAAACATATGACATGTTTCGAGGGCTGAAATTGGGATTTCAGGCTCGTGCCCACGTCAAAAGGTATAAGACCTCCGACGATTTTCTTAGCCTACAAACTAAGGGAGAAAAGCTCAATTGTTGAACTTGTGCTCAGATTGTCTGAGTACAACAATCATTTGAATCAAGTGGGAGTTGATCTTCCAGATGAGATAGTGATGTTTCTCCGAAGTCATTACCACCAAGCTGCTAGAGCTTCGTGTTGAACTATAATATATCAGGGATATATATGATGATCCTTGAGATATTCGCGATGTTTGACACCGCGAAAGTAGAAATCAAGAAGGAGCATCAATTGTTGATGGTTGGTGAAACCACTAGTTTCAAGAAGGGCAAGGGAACAAAGGGATACTTCATGAAACGGCAATTCAGCTGCTGCTCTAGTGAAGAAACCCAAGGTTGAACCCAAACCCGAGACTGAGTGCTTCTATAATAAGGGGAACAGCCACTGGAGCAGAATTACCCTAGATACTTGGTAGATGAGAAGGCTGGCAAGGTCGATAGAAGTATATTGGATATACATTGTGTTGATGTGTACTTTACTAGTACTCCTAGTAGCACCAGGGTATTAGATACCGGTTCGGTTGCTAAGTGTTAGTAACTCGAAATAAAATCTACGGAATAAACGGAGACTAGCTAAAGGTGAGATGATGATATGTGTTGGAAGTATTTCCAAGGTTGATCAAATATCGTACGCTCCCTCTACCATCGAGATTGGTATTAAAACCTAAATAATTGTTATTTGGTGTTTGCGTTGAGCATAGACATGATTGGATTATGTCTATCGCAATACGGTTATTCATTTAAAGAGAATAATGGTTACTCTGTTTATTTGAATAATACCTTCAAATGGTCTTACACCTGAAATGAATGGTGTATTGAATCTCGATCGTAGTGATACACATGTTCATGCCAAAAGATAGTAATGATAGTACCACCTACTTGTGGCACTGCCACGTAAGTCATATCGGTATAAAACGCATGAAGAAGCTCCATGTTGATGGATCTTTGGGCTCACTCATTTTGAAAAGTTTGAGGCATGCGAACCATGTCTATTGGTGTATATGCATGAAGAAACTCCATGCAAATGGACTGTTTGGACTCACTTGATTTTGAATCACTTGAGACATGCAAATCATACCACATGGGCAAGATGACTGAAAGCCTCGGTTTCAGTAAAATGGAACTAGAAAGCAACCTGTTGGAAGTAATACATTTTGATGTGTGCAATCCAATGAGTGCTGGGGCATGTAGTGGATATCGTTATGTTTTTACTTCACAGATGATTTGAGTAGATGTTGAGTATATTTACTTGATGAATCACGAGTCTGAATTATTGAAAGGTTCAAGTAATTTCAGTGTGAAGTTGAAAGATCGTCGTGATAAGAGGATAAAAATATCTATGATATGATCATAGAGATGAATATCTGAATTACGAGTTTGGTACAGAATTAAGACATTGTGGAAATTGTTTCACAACTGATACAGCCTGGAACACCATAGTGTGATGGTGTGTCCGAACATCATAACTGCACCCTATTGGATATGATGCATATCATGATGTCTCTTATCGAATTACCACGATAGTTTATGGGTTAGGCATTAGAGACAACCACATTCACTTTAAATAGGGCACCACGTAATTCCGATGAGATGACACCGTATGAACTATGGTTTAGAGAAACCTAAAGCTGTCATTTCTTAAAAGTTTGGGGCTGCGACACTTATGTGAAAAAGTTTCAGGTTGATAAGCTCGAACCCAAAGCGGATAAATGCATCTTCATAGGACACCCAAAACAGTTGGGTATACCTCCTGTCTCAGATCCGAAAGCAATAAGGGATTGTTTCTAGAATCGGGTCCTTTCTCGAGGAAAAGTTTCTCTTGAAAGAATTGAGTGGAAGGATGGTGGAGACTTGATGAGGTTATTGAACCGTCTCTTCAACTAGTGTGTGGCAGGGCACAGGAAGTTGTTCCTGTGGCACCTACACCAATTGAAGTGGAAGCTTATGATAGTGATCATGAAACTTCAGATCAAGTCACTACCAAACCTCGTGGGATGACAAGGATGCGCGCACTACTTCAGAGTGGTACATAATCCTTTCTTGGAAGTCATGTTGCTAGACAACAATGAACCTACGAGCTATGGAGAAGCGATGGTGGGCCCGGATTCCGATAAATGGCTCGAGGCCATATAATCCGAGAGAGGATCCATGTATGAAAACAAAGTGTAGACTTTGGCAGAACGGCTCGATGGTCGTAATGCTATTGAGTACAGATGGATTTTAAAAGGAAGACAGACAATGATGGTAAGTGTCACCATTAAGAAAGCTCGACTTGTCGTTAAGGTGTTTCCCGACAAGTTCAAGGAGTTGACTACGGTGAGACTTTCTCACTCGTAGCGATGCTAAGAGTCTGTTGGAATTATATTAGCGATTACTGCATTATTTATGAAATCTTGCAGATAGGATGTCAAAACATTGTTTCCTCGACGATTTTCTTGAGGAAAGGTTGTATATGATACAACCGGAAGGTTTTTGTCAATCCTGAAAGATGCTAATAAATATGCAAAGCTCCAGCAATCCTTCTAAGGACTGGAGTAAGCATCTCGGAGTTGGAATGTATGCTTTGATGATGATCAAAGATTTTGGGTTTATACAAAGTTTATGAGAAACTTGTTTTTCCAAAGAAGTGAGTGGGAGCACTATAGAATTTCTGATGAGTATATGTTGTTGACATATTGTTGATCAGAAATGACGTAGAATTTCTGGAAAGCATATAGGGTTATTTGGAAAGTGTTTTTCAATGGAAAGCCTGGATTAAGCTACTTGAACATTGAGCATCAAGATCTATAAGGATAGATCAAAACGCTTAATGGTACTTTCAAATGAGCACATACCTTGACATGATCTTGAAGGTGTTGAAGATGGACCAGTCAAAGAAGGAGTTCTTGCCTGAGTTGTAAGGTATGAAGTTAAGACTTAAAGCTCGACCACGGCAGAAGAAAGAGGAAGGACGAAGGTCGTCCCCTATGCTTTTATCATAGGCTCTCTACAGTATGCTATGCTGTATACCACACCTGAAGTGTGCCTTGCCATGAGTCAGTCAAGGGGTACAAGAGTGATCCAAGAATGGATCACAAGACAGCGGTCAAAGTTATCCTTAGTAACTAGTGGACTAAGGAATTTTCTCGGTTATGGAGGTGATGAAGGGTTCGACGTAAAGAGTTACGACGATGCAAGCTTAACACCTATCCGGATAGCTCTGAGTAGAGATACTGGATACGTATAATGGAGCAACAATTTAGAATAACTCCAAGTAGAACAGTTATTTGAAATGGCTCCAAATAGAGCGGGGTAGCTGCATCTAGGAGATGACATAGAAATTTGCGAAGTACATACGGATCTGAATGTTGCAGACCCGTTGACTAAAACCTCTCTCACAAGCAAAACATGATCAAACCCAGAACTCATTGAGTCTTAATCACATGATGATG